>NC_057802.1:291907173-291923390 GCF_018294505.1 Triticum aestivum | reverse complement strand
CGAGCTCCGGTGCCCCGCCGCCCGTCCGCTGCCCGCGTGCCCCGGCTTCCCCACGCCGTCGCCTCCGCGCCTCCGCCCCTCCCTCGAGCTCCTCCGGCCCCTCTCCGGCGACCCCGACCCCGAGCTCCGGCCGCCGCCATCCCCCCTCTCCTCTCCAGCTCCGGCCATCGCCCGCCCCGACTCCGGCCGTCCTCGATCCACGAGCCGCGCCCGATCTGGATCTGGAACCGAGAGGTTGACTTTTTCCCTCCACCGAAATTCTCTCAAGTCCTAAAATATTGCATTCTGTTGCATTCTTTGACGCATCATAACTCCGTGACCATAGCTCCGTTTCGTTCGTGTAATATATCAAAATGTTCAACACGAGATACTCTTCATTTTGTTCCATTGTGCCATGCTTGTTTGAGTCCATCTTTATGCCCAAATCTCTGGTGCAAGCGTGCTATATGATGTTAACTGCTGTTACCTATCAGAACTTGGTGATTTGTTATTTTTGTTGCAATTGATGTGTGCATCTTATGGGCATGAGCTCTACAGGTGTTTTCATCTATGCCATGCCATCTTTACAGGGGTGTATGCCATGTATTTTTGTAATCTATGTGGTGACTACCACAAGCATGCAAACTAGGCTTCGTGATGTTTCTGTTTTCATGGACTTAGGATTTTTGCTAAGTCTGTCACTGCTGTTATTTTGTTACCATGTATCCATGTGGCTACAGAGAGATCCATGCTTCTTTTGGGCATGTTCAGTAAGGATGTTTTGTAGATATAGTTGTGATCTCTCCATCCATACCCCTGTTTGCAATTATGGAGTGCCATAGCATGTCTTAATCTTTCTCTACTTTTACTATAAAATGTTGCTGGCAGATTGTTAACATGATATTCAATTTTGCCAAGGTTGTTGTAGTTGATCCATTCATGCTATGTATTTGCTCTTGCCATGGATAGCTTCATAAACATGCCATATTTCTGTAGGTATGCTTGTTTTGTCATGAGTTGCCTTGTGTTGAGTGAATCAAGCTCACAAAGATGCCATCATATTACTGTTACTGCCATGATCTGTTTTCTGCGAAGTCTGAAACCTGTTACCGAAACTTGCTATGTTTACATGGGTGCCATCATATCTTCTGATCCTTTTTGGCTCATGGTCAGTAAGGGACTTTTGTTCTATGCATTTAGTAGATTCATTCCATGCCTTGTTTTGCTATATTAAGTTCCTGTAGCATGTGTTTTGCTTGCTCTGAAGATTGCTACCTGATGCTGTTTATGCCATGTCCAGTAATTTCACCAAGTCTGTGAACCTGATATCTTTTGCACTTTTGCCATGCTTGTTTGAACCTGTTATGGTGTGATCTAGCCGTAGCTCAGTGTTCACCTTTTGTCAAGCATCTCCTGTAGATTACTGCCATGTGCTTTGTTGCTATGTTGGAGTGCTGTAACATAGTTTCTTGATGCATTCTAAGTGCTATCATGCTGTTAATCGCAGAATCGTGTCATCCTTGTTTTGCTTGCCATTTGCAAACCGTGCATCCGTTTCCGGTGATCTTTATATCGATTTCGACCGAAATCATCTCATCTTTCCAGTGGAATACTCGGTTTGCCAAGTTACTGCCTTGTTCATCCTTTTTCTTCCGGAGCACGCATACGCATCGCATATCATATCTCGCATATCATTCATGTATTGCATCATGTTGCTTGTGCTTTTCCCGTGATTGATTGTGGTTCCATTGCTTGTTTTCTTGCTGTGGGTAGAGCCGGGAGACGAGTTCGTGAACGAGGAACCTGTTGAGTATGCTTACGAGGATCAAGCTTTTGACAACTCTGAGAACCTTGCAGGCAAGATGACCATACCCTCGAAATCACTTCTATCTTTGCTTTGCTAGTTGTTCGTTCCATTGCCATGATGCGCTACCTACCACTTGCTATATCATGCCTCCCATATTTTCATGTCAAGCCTCTAACCATCCTTTCCTAGCAAACCGTTGTTTGGCTAAGTTACCGCTTTTGCTCAGCCCTTCTTATAGCGTTGCTAGTTGCAGGTGAAGTTGAAGTTGGTTCCATGTTGGAACATGGATATTTTGGAATATCACAATATCTCTTATTTATTTAATGCACCTATATATTTGGTAAAGGGTGGAAGGCTCGGCCTTATGCCTGGTGTTTTGTTCCACTCTTGCCGCCCTAGTTTCCGTCATACCGGTATTATGTTCCTTGAGTTTGCGTTCCTTACACGGTTGGGTGATTTATGGGACCCCCTTGACAGTTCGCCTTGAATAAAACTCGTCCAGCAAGGCCCAACCTTGGTTTTACCATTTGCCACCTAAGCCTTTTCCCTTGGGTTTTCGCGAGCCCGAGGGTCATCTTTATTTTACCCCCCGGGCCAGTGCTCCTTCGATTGTTGGTCCGAACCGAGCAGCCTGCGGGGCCACCTCGGGGAAACTCGAGGCCTGGTTTTACTCGTAGCTTGACTTATCCGGTGTGCCATGAGAACGAGATATGTGCAGCTCCTATCGGGATTTGTCGGCACATCGGGCGGCTTTGCTGGTCTTGTTTTACCATTGTCGAAATGTCTTGTAAACCGGGATTCCGAGACTGATCGGGTCTTCCTGGGAGAAGGTTTATCCTTCGTTGACCATGAGAGCTTATAATGGGCTAAGTTGGGACACCCCTGCAGGGTATTATCTTTCGAAAGCCGTGCCCGCGGTTATGAGGCAGATGGGAATTTTTTAATGTCCGGTTGTAGAGAACTTGTCACTTGACTTATTTAAAATACATCAACCGTGTGTGTAGCCGTGATGGTCTCTTCTCGGCGGAGTCCGGGAAGTGAACACGGTTTGAGTTATGCATGAACGTAAGTAGTTTCAGGATCACTTCTTGATCATTTCTAGCTTCGCGACCATTGCGTTGCTTCTCTTCTCGCTCTCATTTGCGTATGTTAGCCACCATATATGCTTAGTGCTTGCTGCAGCTCCACCTCATTACACCATCCTTTCCTATAAGCTTAAATAGTCTGGATCTCGCGGGTGTGAGATTGCTGAGTCCTCATGACTCACAGATTCTACCAAAACAGTTGCAGGTGCCGACGATGCCAGTGCAGAGACACAACCGAGCTCAAGTGGGAGTTCGACGAGGAACGTGGTCGTTACTATGTTTGTTTTCCTGATGATCAGTAGTGGAGCCCAGTTGGGACGATCGGGGTGTTGGAAATATGCCCTAGAGGCAATAATAAAATGGTTATTATTGTATTTCCTTGTTCATGATAATTGTCTATTGTTCATGCTATAATTGTATTAACTGGAAACCGTAATACATGTGTGAATACATAGACCACAACATGTCCCTAGTAAGCCTCTAGTTGACTAGCTCGTTGATCAATAGATGGTTATGGTTTCCTGACCATGGACATTGGATGTCATTGATAACAGGATCACATCATTAGGAGAATGATGTGATGGACAAGACCCAATCCTAAGCATAGCACAAGATCGTGTAGTTCGTTTTGCTAAGAGCTTTTCTAATGTCAAGTATCGTTTCCTTAGACCATGAGATTGTGCAACTCCCGGATACCATAGGAATGCTTTGGGTGTACCAAATGTCACAACGTAACTGGGTGGCTATAAAGGTGCATTACAGGTATCTCCGAAAGTGTCTGTTGGGTTGGCACGAATCGAGACTGGGATTTGTCACTCCGTATGACGGAGAGGTATCTCTGGGCCCACTCGGTAATGCATCATCATAATGAGCTCAATGTGACTAATTAGTTAGTCACGGGATCATGCATTACAGAATGAGTAAAGTGACTTGCCGGTAACGAGATTGAACAAGGTATTGGGATACCGACGATCAAATCTCGGGCAAGTAACATACCGATTGACAAAGGGAATTGTATACGGGATTGATTGAATCCCCGACATCGTGGTTCATCCGATGAGATCATCGTGGAACATGTGGGAGCCAATATGGGTATCCAGATCCCGCTATTGGTTATTGGCCGGAGAGATGTCTCGGTCATGTCTGCATGGTTCCCGAACCCGTAGTGTCTACACACTTAAGGTTTGGTGACACTAGAGTTGTTATGGGAAATAGTATGTGGTTACCGAAGGTTGTTCGGAGTCCCGGATAGGATCCCGGACGTCACGAGGAGTTCCGGAATGGTCCGGAGGTAAAGATTTATATATGGGAAGTCATCATACGGTCACCGGAAGTATTCGGGGGTATGCCGGTATTGTACCGGGGCCACCGAAGGGGTTCCGGGGGTCCACCGGGAGGGTCCACCTGCCCCGGAGGGCCTTATGGGCTGTAGGTGGAAGGGAACCAGCCCCTAAGTGGGCTGGGCACCAACCTCCTCCTAGGGCCCATGCGCCTAGGGTTGGGGGAAACCCTGGAGGGGGCGCCCCCCTTGACTTGGGGGGCAAGCCACCCTCCCTGGCCGCCGCCCCTCCCACCAGATGGGATCTAAGGGGCCGCCCCCCTCTCCCTTGCCCCTATATATAGTGGAGGGGTGGGAGGGCAGCCGCACCCCTGGCCTGGCGCAGCCCTCTCCTCCTCCAACTCCTCCTCCTCCTCCGTAGTGCTTAGCGAAGCTCTGTCGGAGAACCACGAGCTCCATTGCCACCACGCCGTCATGCTGCTGGAGTTCTCCCTCAACTTCTCCTCTCCCCTTGCTGGATCAAGAAGGAGGAGACGTCCCCAGGCTGTACGTGTGTTGAACGCGGAGGCGCCGTCCGTTCGGCGCTAGATCGGATCTTCCGCGATTTGAATCGCTGCGAGTACGACTCCATCAACCGCGTTCTTGTAACGCTTCCGCTTAGCGATATTCAAGGGTATGAAGATGCACTCCCTCTCTCTCGTTGCTAGCATCTCCTAGATTGATCTTGGTGACACGTAGGAAAATTTTTAATTATTGCTACGTTCCCCAACAGTGGCATCATGAGCTAGGTCTATGCGTAGATTCTATGCACGATTAGAACACAAAGTAGTTGTGGGCGATGATTTGTTCAATTTGCTTATCGTTACTAGTCTTATCTTGATTCGGCGGCATTGTGGGATGAAGCAGCCCGGACCGACCTTACACGTACTCTTACGTGAGACAGGTTCCACCGACTGACATGCACTTGATGCGTAAGGTGGCTAGCGGGTGTCTGTCTCTCCCACTTTAGTCGGATCGGATTCGATGAAGAGGGTCCTTATGAAGGGTAAATAGAAATTGGCATATCACCGTTGTGGCTTTTGCGTAGGTAAGAAATGTTCTTGCTAGAAACCCATAGCAGCCACGTAAAACATGCAACAACAATTAGAGGACGTCTAACTTGTTTTTGCAGGGTATGCTATGTGATGTGATATGGCCAAAAGGATGTGATGAATTATATATGTGATGTATGAGATTGATCATGTTCTTGTAATAGGAATCATGACTTGCATGTCGATGAGTATGACAACCGGCAGGAGCCATAGGAGTTGTCTTAATTTATTGTATGACCTGCATGTCAATGAAAACGCCATGTAATTAATTTACTTTATTGCTAACCGTTAGCCATAGAAGTAGAAGTAATAGTTGGCGAGACAACTTCATGAAGACACGATGATGGAGATCATGGTGTCATGCCGGTGACGAAGGTGATCATGCCGCGCCACGAAGATGGAGATCAAAGGCGCAAGATGATATTGGCCATATCATGTCACTTTATGATTTGCATGTGATGTTTGTCATGTTTACATCTTATTTGCTTAGAACGACGGTAGCATAAATAAGATGATCCCTCACTAAAATTTCAAGAGACGTGTTCCCCCTAACTGTGCACCGTTGCGAAGGTTCGTTGTTTCGAAGCACCACGTGATGACCGGGTGTGATAGATTCTAACGTTCGCATACAACGGGTGTAAGCCAGATTTACACATGCGAAACACTTAGGTTGACTTGACGAGCCTAGCATGTACAGACATGGCCTTGGAACACAAGAGACCGAAAGGTCAAACATGAGTCGTATAGTAGATACGATCAACATGGAGATGTTCACCGATGATGACTAGTCCGTCTCACGTGATGATCGGACACGGCCTAGTTGACTCGGATCATGTATCACTTAGATGACTAGAGGGATGTCTATCTGAGTGGGAGTTCATTAAATAATTTGATTAGATGAACTTAATTATCATGAACATAGTCAAAAGGTCTTTGCAAATTATGTCGTAGCTTACGCTTTAGTTCTACTAAGATATGTTCCTAGAGAAAATTTAGTTGAAAGTTGATAGTAGCAATTATGCGGATTGGGTCCGTAAACTGAGGATTGTCCTCATTGCTGCACAGAAAGCTTATGTCCTTAATGCACCGCTCGGTGTGCTGAACCTCGAGCGTCGTTTGTGGATGTTGCGAACATCTGACATACACGTTTTGATGACTATGTGATAGTTCAGTGCGTAATGTTGAACGGTTTAGAATTGAGGCACCGAAGACATTTTGAAACGTCGCGGAACATATGAGATGTTCCAAGAGCTGAAATTGGGATTTTAGGCTCGTGCCCACGTCAAGAGGTATGAGACCTCTGACAAGTTTCTTAAGCCTGCAAACTAAGGGAGAAAAGCTCAACCGTTGAGCATGTGCTCAGATTGTCAGAGTACTACAATCGCTTGAATCGAATGGGAGTTAATCTTCCAGATGAGATAGTGATGGTTCTCCAAAGTCACTGTCACCAAGCTACTAGAGCTTCGTGATGAACTATAACAAATCAGGGATAGATATGATGATCCTTGAGCTATTCGCAATGTTTGACACCATGAAAGTAGAAATCAAGTAGGAGCATCAATTGTTGATGGTTAGTAAAACCACTAGTTTCAAGAAGGGCAAGGGAAAGAAGGGATACTTCATGAAACGGCAAATCAGTTGCTGCTCTAGTGAAGAAACCCAAGGTTGAACCCAAACCCGAGACTAAATGCTTCTGTAATGAGGGGAACGGTCACTGAAGCAGAACTACCCTAGATACTTGGTAGATGAGAAGGTAGGCAAGGTCGATAGAAGTATATTGGATATACATTATATTAATGTGTACTTTACTAGTACTCCTAGTAGCACCAGGGTATTAGATACCGGTTCAGTTGCTAAGTGTTGGTAACTCGAAATAAAAGGCTACGGAATAAACGGAGACCAGCTAAAGGTGAGATGACGATATGTGTTGGAAGTGTTTCCAAGGTTGATGTGATCAAGCATCGCATGCTCCCTCTACCATCGAGATTGGTGTTAAACCTAAATAATTGTTATTTGGTGTTTGTGTTGAGCATAGACATGATTGGATTATGTTTATCGCAATACGGTTATTCATTTAAGGAGAATAATGGTTACTCTGTCTATTTGAATAATACCTTCAATGGTCTTGCACCTAAAATGAATGGTTTATTGAATCTCGATCGTAGTGATACACATGTTCATGCCAAAAGATATAAGATAGTAATGATAGTACCACATACTTGTGGCACTGCCACTTGAGTCATATTGGTATAAAACACATGAAGAAGCTCCATGTTGATGGATCTTTGGACTCACTCGTTTTTGAAAAGATTGAGACATGTGAACCATGTCTATTAGTATGAAGAAAGTCCATACAAATGGATCGTTTGGACTCACTTGATTTTGAATCACTTGAGACATGCAAATCATACCACATGGACAAGATGACTGAAAGGCCTCGTTTTCAGTAAGATGGAACAAGAAAGCAACTTGTTGGAAGTAATACATTTTGATGTGCGCAGTCCAATGAGTGCTGAGGCATGCAGTGGATATCGTTATGTTCTTACTTCACAGATGATTTGAGTAGATGCTGAGTGTATTTACTTGATGAAACACAAGTCTGAATTATTGAAAGGTTCAAGTAATTTCAGAGTGAAGTTGAAGATCGTCGTGACAAGAGGATAAAATGTCCGTGATATGTTCACAGAGATGAATATCTGAGTTACGAGTTTGGCACACAATTAAGAAATTGTGGAAATTGTTTCATGACTAATACCACCTGGAACACTATAGTGTGATGGTGTGTCCGAACATCATAACTGCACCCTATTGGATATAGTGCATACCATGATGTCTCTTATCGAATTACACTATCGTTTATGGGTTAGGCATTAGAGATAACCGCATTCACTTTAAATAGGGCACCACGTAATTCCGTTGAGACGACACCGTATGAACTATGGTTTAGAGAAACCTAAGCTGTCATTTCTTAAAAGCTTGGGGCTGCGACGCTTATGTGGAAAAGTTTCAGGCTGATAAGCTCGAACCCAAAGCGGATAAATGCATCTTCATAGAATACCCAAAATAGTTGGGTATACCTCCTATTTCAGATCCGGAAGCAAAGTGATTGTTTCTAGAAACAGGCCCTTTCTCGAGGAAAAGTTTCTCTCGAAAGAATTGAGTGGGAGGATGGTGGAGACTTGATGAGGTTATTGAACCATGACTTCAACTAGTGTGTAGCAGGGCACAGGAAGTTGTTCCTGTGGCACCTACAGCAATTGAAGTGGAATCTTATGATAGTGATCATGAAACTTCGGATCAAGTCACTACCAAACCTCGTAGGACGACAAGGATGCATGCTACTTCAGAGTGGTACATAATCCTGTCTTGGAAGTCATGTTGCTAGACAACAATGAACCTACGAGCTATGGAGAAGCGATGATGGGCCCGGATTCCGACGAATGGCTCGAGGCCATAAAATCCGAGAGAGGATCCATGTATAAAAACAAAGTATAGACTTTGGAAGAACTACTTGATGGTCGTAAGGCTGTTGGGTGCAGATGGATTTTAAAAGGAAGACAAACAATGATGGTAAGTGTCACCATTAAGAAAGCTCGACTTGTTGTTAAGATGTTTTCCGGCAAGTTCAAGGAGTTGACTGCGATGAGACTTTCTCACTCGTAGCAATGCTAAGAGTCTGTTGGAATTATATTAGTAGTTACTGCATTATTTATGAAATCTTGCAGATAGGATGTCAAAACATTGTTTCCTCGACGATTTTCTTGAGGAAAGGTTGTATGTGATACAACCAGAAGGTTTTGTCAATCCTGAAAGATGCTAACAAGTATGCAAAGCTCCAGCAATCCTTCTAAGGACTGGAGTAAGCATCTCGGAGTTGGAATGTACGCTTTGATGAGATGATCAAAGATTTTGGGTTTATACAAAGTTTATGAGAAACTTATATTTCCAAAGAAGTGAGTGGGAGCACTATAGAATTTTTGATGAGTATATGTTGTTAACATATTGTTGATCAGAAATGATGTAGAATTTTTGGAAAGCATCCAGGGTTATTTGAAAAGTTTTTTTCAATGGAAAAACTGGATTAAGCTACTTGAACATTGAGCATCAAGATCTATAAGGATAGATAAAAAACGCTTAATAGTACTTTCAAATGAATACATACCGTGACAAGATTTTGAAGGAGTTCAAAATAGATCAGCGAAGAAGGAGTTCTTGGCTGTGTTACAAGGTGTGAGTATTGAGTAAGACTCAAGACCTGACCACGGCAGAAGAGAGAGAAAGGACAAAGGTCGTCCCCTATGCTTTAGACGTAGGCTCTACAATATGCTATGCTGTGTACCACACCTGAAGTGTGCCTTGCCATGAGTTAGTCAAGGGGTACAATAGTGATCCAGGAAGGGATCACATGACAGCGGTCGAATTTATCCTTAGTATCTAGTGGACTAAGGAATTTTCTCGATTATGGAGGTGGAAAAAGAGTTCGTCATAAAGGGTTACGTCGATGCAAACTTTGACACTAATCCGGATGACTCTGAGTAGTAAACCGGATTCGTATAGTAGAGCAGTTATTTGGAATAGCTCCAAGTAGAGCGTGGTAGCTGCATCTACAAGATGACATAGAGATTTGTAAAGCACACACGAATCTGAATGTTGCAGACCCATTGACTAATAACCTCTCTCACAAGCGAGATATGAACAAACCCCATGGGTGTTGGATTCATTACAATCACATAGTGATGTGAACTAGATTATTGACTCTAGTGCAAGTGGGAGACTGTTGGAAATATGCCCTAGAGGCAATAATAAAATGGTTATTATTGATTTCCTTGTTCATGATAATTGTCTATTGTTCATGCTATAATTGTATTAACTGGAAACCGTAATACATGTGTGAATACATAGACCATAACATGTCCCTAGTAAGCCTCTAGTTGACTAGCTCGTTGATCAATAGATGGTTATGGTTTCCTGACCATGGACATTGGATGTCATTGATAACAGGATCACATCATTAGGAGAATGATGTGATGGACAAGACCCAATCCTAAGCATAGCACAAGATCGTGTAGTTCGTTTTGCTAAGAGCTTTTCTAATGTCAAGTATCGTTTCCTTAGACCATGAGATTGTGCAACTCCCGGATACCGTAGGAATCCTTTGGGTGTACCAAATGTCACAACGTAACTGGGTGGCTATAAAGGTGCATTACAGGTATCTCCGAAAGTGTCTGTTGGGTTGGCACGAATCGAGACTGGGATTTGTCACTCCGTATGACGGAGAGGTATCTCTGGGCCCACTCGGTAATGCATCATCATAATGAGCTCAATGTGACTAATTTTTTAGTCACGGGATCATGCATTACGGAATGAGTAAAGTGACTTGCCGGTAACGAGATTGAACGAGGTATTGGGATATCGACGATCGAATCTCGGGTAAGTAACATACCGATTGACAAAGGGAATTGTATACGGGATTGATTGAATCCCCGACATTGTGGTTCATCCGATGAGATCATCGTGGAACATGTGGGAGCCAATATGGGTATCCAGATCCCGCTATTGGTTATTGGCCGGAGAGATGTCTCGGTCATGTCTGCATGGTTCCCGAACCCGTAGGGTCTACACACTTAAGGTTTGGTGACGCTAGAGTTGTTATGGGAAATAGTATGTGGTTACCGAAGGTTGTTCGGAGTCCCGAATAGGATCCCGGATGTCACGAGGAGTTCCAGAATGGTCCGGAGGTAAAGATTTATATATGGGAAGTCATCATACGGTCACCGGAAGTATTCGGGGGTATGCCGGTATTGTACCAGGGCCACCGAAGGGGTTCCGGGGGTCCACCGGGAGGGTCCACCTGCCCCGGAGGGCCTTATGGGCTGTAGGTGGAAGGGAACCAGCCCCTAAGTGGGCTGGGCACCAACCTCCTCCTAGGGCCCATGCGCCTAGGGTTGGGGGAAACCCTGGAGGGGGCGCCCCCCTTGACTTGGGGGGCAAGCAACCCTCCCTGGCCGCCGCCCCTCCCACCAGATGGGATCTAAGGGGCCGACCCCCCTCTCCCTTGCCCCTATATATAGTGGAGGGGTGGGAGGGCAGCCGCACCCCTGGCCTGGCGCAGCCCTCTCCTCCTCCAACTCCTCCTCCTCCTCCGTAGTGCTTAGCGAAGCTCTGCCGGAGAACCACGAGCTCCATTGCCACCACGCCGTCATGCTGCTGGAGTTCTCCCTCAACTTCTCCTCTCCCCTTGCTGGATCAAGAAGGAGGAGACGTCCCTGGGCTGTATGTGTGTTGAACGCGGAGGCGCTGTCCGTTCGGCGCTAGATCGGATCTTCCGCGATTTGAATCGCTGCGAGTATGACTCCATCAACCGCATTCTTGTAATGCTTCCGCTTAGCAATCTTCAAGGGTATGAAGATGCACTCCCTCTCTCTCGTTGCTAGCATCTTCTAGATTGATCTTGGTGACACGTAGGAAAATTTTGAATTATTGCTACGTTCCCCAACACGGGGATCTAGCATTTGGGGTTATCTTATTTTCATTTGGATTTGACTGTAGTCGGTCTATGTGTGGATTTTGTATGATGTATGAATTATATTTATGTATTGTGTGAAGTGTCGATTGTAAGCCAACTCTCGTTATCCCATTCTTGTTCATTACATGGGATTGTGTGAAGATGACCCTTCTTGCGACAAAATCACAATGCGGTTATGCCTCTAAGTTGTGCCTCGACACGTGGGAGATATAGCCGCATCATGGGCGTTACAAGTTGGTAATCAGAGCCATCCCCGACTTAGGAGCCCCCTGCTTGATCTAATCGCTGGCGTTGTTGAGTCTAGAACAAAAATGTTTTGAGTCTTAGGATTATATATATCGGAGAGTAGGATTCTTTTTACTCCTCAGTCCCTTCGTCGCTCTGGTGAGGCCTCCTGACGTAGAAGTTTTGACTCTTCTCTCCTCAAATTTCACTAAATTTTATTTAGGATGACGCGGGTATCTTAGAATCGTTCCGATGGTTTTGTGACGAGAACATTGTTCTTGGTGCCTCCTGACATTTAGGGGTTGTGGCAGTGTCCCGGGGAGTTGAGCTCCGAGGTGTTGTCGTCACAATTTTATCGTTGCAGTTCTGGAATACCTGAGTTTCGCCGACATTGAAAATCTCTTTTATGCAGTTGTTGGTGAGATCACCTCGATGCCACCCAGTACTGGGGCGGGAGTCGGGAGTATTGCCATAACTCGTATAACAGATGCTTTTCGAAGGTTGAGGTACACGATTTCCGAAGGTTTCTTGGTTATGTGTTGACGGATGGATACAGCTGGATCTAGGGATTGCTAGTTTGGGTGATATATTTTGTGTCCCCTGTATCCCCAACACCAGATTGCATAACCAGAAAGTTTCAGGAGTTTATAAGTGGGAATTCAAGTAGCTCTTAGGATATCTTTCCGACAGATGCATGATATGAGATTGGGGTTCGACGTCTAGTGGTCCGCCTTTCCACAGTTGGTTTTACAGTGGTCTCGTAGTGTCTTAAAGAGTCCTTGGCTATGCCGACTCGGGGACGCTTCGTATGTCATGTGCACTGCGTTGTACATGATGGTGCTGTACGACCGAGCCCGTGTGGGCCCCACCACGAAAACTTCGGACGAAATCTCTATCATATGTTTGTTCCGACCTATTCTGCGAGCCAATCCTTTGTTTTGTTTTAAGTTGTGGTATTCGAGTTGCTTCATTGTCAGGTGTTGATTCCCTACCTTTCCTAAGCGTGTTCTCATACTTCTATGTGAATACTAATCCTTCTTGATCATCGAGGTCGTCATGTTAATTCTTTTCCAACCGGCGTGCTTCTCTTCAAGTGGATCCAATCTTTTCAACATCCGCAAGATCAACTCTAAGTTTTTCTCAACGGTGTTTGTTTCATCCGTCCCAAGGTGCCTTTGTTTTTCCCGCCCTCCCACCCTTTTCCTTCAAGGAATCAGATGTCTTAACCAAGTATCCATTTTATTCACGTGAAGTCCCTTCATTCTTTTCAATCAATGTTCTTACCCGGTGGTTCTCATGAAGATGTTCTTCAAGTTTATCATTCTTTGTTCTCTTATCTTCCTCGGTGGTTTCAATGCAAGCTTTCGGGGTTGATCATATCCTTTCATCGTTTCAAATGTTTTCTCATGCCGGTGCACCTCTTAATCATCCACCTCTTGCTATTCATGTTTATCTGGAGTGCTGAAGGTATCCCAGAGGATTCATGTTTCTATTCTTAATCCTTTCTAGCTATTTCGAGGTCTTACCTTATTCAAGCCATTTAATTGAACCGACACAATCTCTCTTTTTAAATCGTTCAACGGTGTATCTGTTGAGTGGGCCCTAACCCACAGGTCTTTTCCCAGGATCTTACCTGACTCTTCTAATTTTCCCGGAGCTATTCCCAAATTCATTTCAAAGTTTGACGTAAGAATGAGTTATCATCAGTCAGATGTCTTTTTCCAAGATCTTCCAAATTCTTTTCATTGTTGGTTCAACCTTTCTTATTTTCATCCCGGAGTATCTCAACAATTCATGGTGATGTTTCTCGTCATCATTCTCAACATTTGAAGACCGAAGAAGAGTTCCTCTTCAATCTAATCCGTTCTCTCAAAGATTCATGGTTCTAGCTTGATGCCATCCTCTCATAATTGTTTTTGATAGTGAGAATTCTTTTCACCCATCCGGAGCATTTCAGGAGTCTTTTCAGTTTGATTCTCCGAAGGCCATCATTTCAGAAGAATTATTCATTCTCAGCTTTTAGCTCTCGTTCTCAAATTCTTCCAGTGCACCATTCAAGTATTATCTAGTCAGCTCGGGATCTCTGCGTTCACTTGTATCTAAATTCTCTCAAGTATCTTCGTTCATTTTCTAATTCTTCCCGATGTTTCTTTATCTTTTCTTCGTTCCTTTTCAATTCTTACGGTGGCTCGTTCAAGATTTCTATTCCTTCGTTATCATATCAATTCATTCGTTGTTTCCACATCCTACCGGTGGTTCCATCAAGACCTTCCCAAGTTTGCGCCATATCTATCTTAATCCTTTCTACGAGAATAAGTAGTATGACAAATCCATTGCTTGTCATCAATTAATTGGTAAAGGATGAGCATAATGTAATTCTTATTCTTGTTTCATCAAGTAAATTCAATTCCTTATTCCGGAGGTTCATCAAAATTCTTGTTTTCATTTCTTCATCTTTCTTTCCGGAGTTCCAAGTTTTCTCGGTTATATCATTTCAAAGCTTCATCTTATCAATGCACGGCTTCACCTGGTGTTTTCAACTTCTCTTTCTTTCTATCATCCTTTTATTACCGGAGTTCTTCAAGGAGTTTTTTTTCATGGTGGTTCATCCAGGATTTAATTCATTCTCGAAGTGTTCTCAAGATTCTTGTTGGAAGAGCTCAAATATTTTTCTTCCTGCATTCCAAAGTGCAATTCTTTCTCTCTTACCTTTTGAGGTGGTGTTATGTCATTCTTGATAATTTTCTTCATGTTTCATGATTCATAAGTTATCAAGAATGAGATATTTAAACCCATCGTTTCTTCATTGGAGTTATCTTGGGTTATATTTCACCTAAAGCCTTCCCTAAGGAATGTTGCTATTGTGGTGCTCATCAAGTTTTCTCCTATCCTCTCGGCGAGAGAAGTTTTCATCTCTTCGTTGATCTCAAGCAAGCATTTGTTTTCGTTAGTGGCAGAATTTCACCTCAAGTTTTGAGATATCTCCATATGCCCACGAAGATCATATCCTTTCTTTGTTGATTTTTCAACAACTCCGTTCTTCTCCGTTCTTTTCATTGCATTCTTTCATTTCTACCGGAGGCATTGTGATATCGCTCTCTTCGACCCATCTTCTCGTTTTGTCAAGATCATCTTCTTTCCTTGCTTATCCATTTAACCAGAGTGTGGTGTCATCTCTTCAATTTCTTTTCATCTTATCAAGTTTCCTTCTCTTTTTCAACCGGAGTGCTGTCAAAATTATGTCATTCTTGTTCCTTGGCTATCTCGTTATATCGGTGTGGTTTCATATTCTTTTGGTTCGTTAAGCCCTTGTTTCATGTCTTTCAACCCACAAGGTTCTCATAATGTTCCTTGTTCCCCTTTTCTAACGGAGTGTTTGTAATCTCATTCATCTCTGTTGTATTCTTTTCTAAAAATTGTTTAACCTCTCAAGGTTCTTTGGTTTCACTCGTTTGTCAAAGAAGCAACTTTGTTTTACCTTTTCCTCTTCCGTTTCTCTCCGGTGCCATCCTAGATCTCGGGACGAGATCCTCTCGTAGTGGTGGAGTGTTGTAACACCCCGGATGTAACTTTCCATATTTGTAACTCCAACTCTTGCCATTTTCGGCTATGTGTTATGATTTTCCCTTCGTGGTCGGGTTTTGCTTTTCGTTTTGCATTTTGTTCATGTCATGCATCTCATATCATGTCATCATGTGCATCTCATTTGCGTACGTGTTTGTCTCATGCATCCGAGCATTTTCCCCGTTGTCCGTTTTGCGATCCGACACTCCCACATACATCGGCGCATCCCTCTTGTTTCTTTTCGTGAGCGGGTGTTAAACGTTCTCGGAATGGACTGAGGTTTGCCAAGTGGCCTTGGTATACCACCGGTAGACCACCTGTCAAGTTTCGTTCCATTTGGAGGTCGTTTGATGCTCCAACGGTTAACCGGGTAACCGCAAAGTCCTTTTGTGTGTTGCAGCAAAACCCCCCTCCAAACAGACCAATAATCCATCTAAGCCCCCTCCATGCTCTCGGTCGTTCGATCACAATTGTGTGGGCGAAAACCGCACTCCATTTGGAGTCTCCTAGCTCCCTCTACCTATATAAACACCCCTCCCCCGAGAATTCCGGGTCCAAACCCTAGCCTTCGTCCTCCGCGCGCCGCCGGACACGTCCGGTCCGGACGGATGCTTCGCCGCCGCCGCCCGGCTTCCTCCACCGCGCCCTCCCGCGGCCGCCC
>NC_057802.1:291885167-291906739 GCF_018294505.1 Triticum aestivum | reverse complement strand
CCGGCTTCCCCACGCCGTCGCCTCCGCGCCTCCGCCCCTCCCTCGAGCTCCTCCGGCCCCTCTCCGGCGACCCCGACCCCGAGCTCCGGCCGCCGCCATCCCCCCTCTCCTCTCCAGCTCCGGCCACCGCGCGCCCCGACTCCAGCCGTCCTCGATCCACGAGCCGCGCCCGATCTGGATCTGGAACCGAGAGGTTGACTTTTTCCCTCCCCCGAAATTCTCTCAAGTCCTAATATATTGCATTCTGTTGCATTCTTTGACGCATCATAACTCCGTGACCATAGCTCCGTTTCGTACGTGTAATATATCAAAATGTTCAGCACGAGATACTCTTCATTTTGTTCCATTGTGTCATGCTCGTTTGAGTCCATCTTGATGCCCAAATCTCTGGTGCAAGCGTGCTATATGATGTTAACTGCTGTTACCTATCAGAACTTGGTGATTTGTTATTTTTGTTGCAATTGATGTGTGCATCTTATGGGCATGAGCTCTACAGGTGTGTTGATCTATGACATGCCATCTTTACAGGGATGTATGCCATATATTTTTGTGATCTATGTGATGACTAGCACAAGCATGCAAATTAGGCTTCGTGATGTTTCTGTTTTCAGGGACTTAGGATTTTTGCTGTGTGTCACTGCTGTTATTTTGTTGCCATGTATCCATGTGGCTACAGAGAGATCCGTACTTCTTTTGGGCATGTTCAGTAAGGATGTTTTGTAGATATAGTTGTTCTCTATCCATCCATGCCCCTGTTTGTAATTATGGAGTGCCATAGCATGTCTTAATCTTGCTCTACTTTTGCTATAAAATGTTCCTGGCAGATTGTTAACATGATATTCAATTTTGCGAAGGTTGTTGTAGTTGATCCATTCAAGCTATGTATTTGCTCTTACCATGGATAGCTTCATAAACATGCCATCTTGTTGTAGGCATGATTTTTTTGTCATGAGTTGTCTTGTGTTGAGTGTATCAAGCTCACAAGGATACCTTCATATTACTGTTACTGCCATGATCTGTTTTGTGCCAAGTCTGGAACCTGTTACCGAAACTTGCTATGTTTACATGGGTGCCATCATATCTTCTGATCCTTTTTGGCTCATGGTCAGTAAGGGACTTTTGTTCTATGAATTTATTAGATTCATTCCATGCGTTGTTTTGCTATATTAAGTTCCTTTAGCATGTGTTTTTCTTGCTCTGAACATTGCTACCTGATGCTGTTTATGCCATGTCCAGTAATTTCACCAAGTCTGTGAACCTGATATCTTTTGCACTTTTGCCATGCTTGTTTGAACCTGTTATGATGTGATCTAGCCGTAGCTCAGTGTTCATCTTTTGTCAAGCATCTCCTGTAGATTACTGCCATGTGCTTTGTTGCTATGTTGGAGTGCTGTAACATAGTTTCTTGATGCATTCTAAGTGCTATCATGCTGTTAATCGCAGAATCGTGTCATCCTTGTTTTGCTTGCCATTTGCAAACCGTGCATCCGTTTCCGGTGATCTTTATATCGATTTCGACCGAAATCATCTCATCTTTCCAGTGGAATACTCGGTTTGCCAAGTTACTGCCTTGTTCATCCTTTTTCTTCCGGAGCACGCATACACATCGCATATCATATCTCGCATATCATTCATGTATTGCATCATGTTGCTTGTGCTTTTCCCGTGATTGATTGTGGTTCCATTGCTTGTTTTCTTGCTGTGGGTAGAGCCGGGAGACGAGTTCGTGAACGAGGAACCTGTTGAGTACGCTTACGAGGATCAAGCTTTCGACAACTCTGAGAACCTTGCAGGCAAGATGACCATACCCTCGAAATCACTTCTATCTTTGCTTTGCTAGTTGTTCGTTCCATTGCCATGCTGTGCTACCTACCACTTGCTATATCATGCCTCCCATATTGCCATGTCAAGCCTCTAACCATCCTTTCCTAGCAAACCATTGTTTGGCTAAGTTACCGCTTTTGCTCAGCCCTTCTTATAGCGTTGCTAGTTGCAGGTGAAGTTGAAGTTGGTTCCATGTTGGAACATGGATATTTTGGAATATCACAATATCTCTTATTTATTTAATGCATCTATATATTTGGTAAAGGGTGGAAGGCTCGGCCTTATGCCTGGTGTTTTGTTCCACTCTTGCCGCCCTAGTTTCCGTCATACCGGTATTATGTTCCTTGAGTTTGCGTTCCTTACGCGGTTGGGTGATTTATGGGACCCCCTTGACAGTTCGCCTTGAATAAAACTCGTCCAGCAAGGCCCAACCTTGGTTTTACCATTTGCCACCTAAGCCTTTTCCCTTGGGTTTTCGCAAGCTCGAGGGTCAACTTTATTTTACCCCCCCGGGCCAGTGCTCCTTCGAGTGTTGGTCCGAATCGAGCAGCCTGCGGGGCCACCTCGGGGAAACTCGAGGCCTGGTTTTACTCGTAGCTTGACTTATCCGGTGTGCCCTGAGAACGAGATATGTGCAGCTCCTATCAGGATTTGTCGGCACATCGGGCGTCTTTGCTGGTCTTGTTTTACCATTGTCGAAATGTCTTGTAAACCGGGATTCCGAGACTGATCGGGTCTTCCCGGGAGAAGGTTTATCCTTCGTTGACCGTGAGAGCTTATAATGGGCTAAGTTGGGACACCCCTGCAGGGTATTATCTTTCGAAAGCCGTGCCCGCGGTTATGAGGTAGATGGGAATTTGTTAATGTCCGGTTGTAGAGAACTTGTCACTTGACTTATTTAAAATACATCAACCGTGTGTGTAGCCGTGATGGTCTCTTCTCGGCGGAGTCCGGGAAGTGAACACGGTTTGAGTTATGCATGAACGTAAGTAGTTTCAGGATCACTTCTTGATCATTTCTAGCTTCACGACCGTTGCGTTGCTTCTCTTCTCGCTCTCATTTGCGTATGTTAGCCACCATATATGCTTAGTGCTTGCTGCAGCTCCACCTCATTACACCATCCTTTCCTATAAGCTTAAATAGTCTTGATCTCGCGGGTGTGAGATTGCTGAGTCCTCGTGACTCACAGATTCTACCAAAACAGTTGCAGGGGCCGACGATGCCAGTGCAGACGACGCAACCGAGCTCAAGTGGGAGTTCGACGAGGAACGTGGTCGTTACTATGTTTCTTTTCCTGATGATCAGTAGTGGAGCCCAGTTGGGACGATCGGGGATCTAGCATTTGGGGTTATCTTATTTTCATTTGGATTTGACCGTAGTCGGTCTATGTGTGGATTTTGTATGATGTATGAATTATATTTATGTATTGTGTGAAGTGGCGATTGTAAGCCAACTCTCGTTATCCCATTCTTGTTCATTACATGGGATTGTGTGAAGATGACCCTTCTTGCGACAAAACCACAATGCGGTTATGCCTCTAAGTCGTGCCTCGACACGTGGGAGATATAGCTGCATCGTGGGCGTTACAGAAACGAAGTGGACTGGCTTCTATGCCACCTTTCTCTTATGGAGCTCGCAGAATGATGAACTCTTTGCCACCCCTTCAGATGTGGGTGGTGAAGAAAAAGAACTAATCTCTTATGTAGGGCCAGGTCTCCAGACATACTTAAACGCCTAAAGAATTTGCTGGAGACCTGAAAAGGCTTGAAAGGATGCAAGCTAATCATGAAGAAATGAATTTTCATTTCTCACGTCCTCATACTGGTATATATGTTATATTACTTGATGAAATTGATTTGATGAATTTGATGTCAGATTCTTCACTGATGAAGTATATGAGTTCGTAAGCTGCACTAATTCATCTGCAGGATGATCAACCCAAAGCCATTGAGTGGGTCCTCGATAGTGGATGTACAAATCACATGACTGGTGACAAGAATCTATTGATGGATGCTCCCTTATCTCCATCGCATCTGAAGCATATCACCTACGCTGACAAAGGAAAAAAGCAAGGCATTGGGTCTAGGTAAGGTTGCGATCTCAAAGGATCGACACATGGACAAAGTCATGCTTGTCGAGTCCTTAGGATCCAACCTCATGTCAGCCTCAATGCTTTGTGATCTTGATATGGTTGTTATCTTTGGCAAGTATCATTGTGTTGTGATCATGGAAGCTGACCATTCCAAAGTCTTCGAAGGCTTTAGGAGAGGAGATCTGTATATTGTTGATTTCTCTACAGGACCACAACCAGCTATATGTCTACTTGCAAAAGCTTCAGAAGGCTGGCTATGGCATCGACGACTCGGTCATGCTGGCATGAGCACTACAAAAAGAAGACACATCCGTGACATTTTGGGCTGAATGAATTTTTTTTCTGTCATACTTATGACACTTCTATGACGATAATTGTGACAAAACCCGGTATCATCATAGATGTGGTGGGCTCCTACTTCTATGACAAAAAATCATGACAGAAAATGGGCTTTTCGTCCTGGGCGGGCCGGAGACGCAGCTGCATGACATTCTTTGGGCCGTCCATGACGGAAAAAACCGTGGTAGAAGCGAGGGCGAGGAAAATATCGGGGTGTTCCTGGTTACGGTGGGTGGTCGGGGCCGAGCGATGCGCGTTTCTCTCGTACACACACGCGCGTGGGTGTGAGGCGTTGGGATCTAACTGAACCCGAGTGAGGCGTTGGGCTCTAACTGAACCCGAGCGATTGCACTGCAGGCTACGCATTACTGAACCCGAGCGATCGATCGATGGCTGTTAACTGAACCCGATCGAGCGATTCCTTCGCTACTGCTGCTAATTGAAGCCGATCGATGCTGCCTTTGGATGAACAATGAGCGTTGCTGGGGGGGTTTGGATGAACAGTTCCCGATGGGGGTGGATGAACAGGACCCCGTGGTGTTGCCTCTGGATGAACAGGACCCCGATCAATCGAGCCGGTTGGGGCTGGATGAACAGGACCCCGTGGAGGGCGGGATGAACAGGACCACCCCGTGGAGGGCTGGATGAACAATAGATGGTGGAGGGCTGGATGAACAGTAGCCCGTGGAGGGGTGGTTGAACAGGAGCCCGTGGAGAGGGCTGGTTGAACAGTAGCCGGTGGAGTAGCGCGCGGTGGAGGCTGGATGAACAGGAGCCCGTGGATGAACAATCGCAGGTGGAGGCTGGAGGAGGTCGACGGTGGATGAATAGTAGCCCGTGGAGGCTGGAGGGGGTCGACGGTGGAGATGAACAGTATCCCGTGGAGTCCCATTTTGCGGTACGCCACACCCCTCCCGATGAACAGGACCCCCGTTTCAACCGTAGCGCTCCACCACAAGTCCGTTTCCTCCGTTTTGCGGTACGCCACACCCCTCCCGATCAACATGACCCCTGTTTCGACTGTAGGAGGTCCGTTTCCTCCGTTTTGCGGTACGCCAGACCCCTCCCGACGAACATGATCCCGTTTCTAACGTGGCCGGTCGAACACAAGGCCGTTTCCTCCGTTCTGCGGTACGCCGGGCCTCGTTTCCATCGGCTGTTCCGTCCAAGCCCTCCCGATGAACACGACGACATATTCTGTTCCGACCCAGCCGGTTGGCTCCCCATGAACACGTCGACGACGCTGTTTCTTCGTTCTGACCCAGCCATGTACACGAGCCCTGGCCGTACGTATGCACGAGTAGGCGTTCGAGACCCTGCCTGTATGTACGTACGTGGCCGTATTTTCTTTCTTGCACACTGGCCGTTGTACGTACGTGTACATGCTACGCGCGTGCCTCTACTACGACACGTGCGCGCCTCTACATCGACCAGTATGTATGTACACGTTCACGACCAGAATGACAATGCTACGTACGCTTCGACCAGGTGGGTCCCGACTGTCAGGCACTTCCTTGCATGCGAAGATGTAGCTGGTGGGTCCCAGCAGTCAGGGGGGTGAATCGTTTTTTTTGCCCGGACGCACTTCCTTGCGTGCGAAGATGTAGCTGGTGGGTCCCAACAGTCAGGGGGAAACTTTTTTTTCATGAAATACGGTGGCCCGTCCGGTGGGTCCCCGCTATCAGGTGGAGGAATAATTATTCTGCGCGTAATAAGGAGGCACTTCCTTGCTGCGGCCGTGGACCCAGCTGTCAGCCTCTCCACGTACAGTACTCTTCCGATGGAAGTCGGTCGTTGACCACATTGACCACGCCGCGCCGAGAGCACCACGGCGGTGGACGACGGCGAGGCCTAGGAAGGGGACGACGCGGAGCTGGGGAAGACGCGGCAGTGGATACCCACGCGGAGAGGAGTATGAGGGTTCACTGGTTCGGCTGCGGTGTGAGGCTGCCGTCGCCGCAGAATAACAGGGGGTGTGGATGAGTGGAGGGATGGCCTAGCCAGCGGTGGGAGTAGTTGGGGGCGGTGAGGCCTCCGCGGCAGCACAGCCGGCCACGGGAGGCAGGAGCAGGCGGCACGACCGGCGCTGCTTTGGGCGGCTGGAGCAAGAAGACCAGAGGTTGAAGAAGCACGATTTCCGTTGGATGGACATCGTATGGTCACTGCAGCTAGAATCATTTATATTGACTAAGTTGACAAAGCCCTTGGTACGCGTCAACTTAGTAAGCCCACAGCTCAGCTTCCGAAACTGTGCGCCCCAGATGTCAGGGGGAGGAATCATTTTTTGGGCGGGTGAAGCTAGAATATCCGAGATTGAAGAAGAAGCACGGCATCCGTTGGATGGACATCCAACGGCCACTGCTGCTAGAACCGTGTGTTGACCATAAGTTGACAAAGCCTTGCATATGCGTCAACTCTCTTTTTTTTTGAGGAGACGCGTCAACTCAGTAAGGCCACAAGTGTGTGGCAGAGAACTTATAGCCCATTTGAGATTTGTAAGAATGTGCAGCCAATTTTTGAATTCTAATGGAATTTACCACAGCCCATTTACAGTTTGTTAAAAGTACAACCCATTTCAACCAACCGTTCAAAACAGAATTCAATAAAATTTCTCACATTTTGATGGGATCCGAAATATTTTTATCCCAAAATTTCTAGTCATATTAAATACAATTTCAATATAAATTTATATTACGTAAAAATCCAACGAAACATTGCGTTCGCAACAATTAATGAAATTAAAATTTTCAATATCCAAAAATAATATTTATAAAGTAGTTACGTGTTTGGTGCATTTTTTATAGTTACTGCCCAGTTTTTATAATTACATCCCATTTATTATTTCTTAAAGCCCATTTTCTTGTTAAGCCTAATGCATCCCTCCTAGGAAAGATTTGCAGCCCAGCGGGGCAGAGAATAACAACTTGACCTTGCCTGGGTATTCCTAAAAAAAGTATAGCTGGGCTAGCCATTTTTAGCTTGAAAAAAATTAATATCTGTGCTGGATATCTGGCCTGGGCTAGACGGGCCACAACCCTCCCAGTTAATAGCTACAACGATGTTTTCGTTGTTGTTCAGAGGAGAAAATTAAATATCTGGGCTAAACATCGCTCAAGAAAAACTCTGCAGTGCTCACACCTCAAAAACACAAGTACTGCTCGAGCTGCTTGATCCTAGCTATTGGCAGCTTCTTGTGCAATTATCTCATTATTGACTACATAGGTTGACAATGGTGTGGGACCGTGATGTCAGGAAACCAGGAGGAAGCAAAAAAATATAGTTTTATATACTAATAAGGAGGCACCTGCGTACGTGTGATAATCCCCAAGTGCAAGGAATCATCGTAGCAATTTCCAAAGGTGGAAGTGATAAGTATGGAGTGTCGAACCCACAAGGAGCTAAAGGTAAGATCAATATTCTCTCAAGCCCTATCTGCCACTGATACGACTCTACGTGCACCGAACGTTTGCTTCCAACTAGAAACGAGAAATAAAACTACGTTGTGGGAATGAAGAGGATAATTTTGCATGGTATCGGAGAGCTAAAATATAAAAGTAGGTGTTGTTATCATAAGGTTAGAATATATTACTAAATATTATAAATAGCGAGTGTGGAATAATGGTGGATCGGTGTGCGGAATTGTCCTAGGCAATCGTTAACAAGACCGGTAATCACTATTGCAGTTTCATATGAGGGAGAGGCATAAGCTAACATACTTTCTCTACTTGGATCATATGCACTTATGATTGGAACTCTAGCAAGCATCCGCAACTACTAAAGACCATTAAGGTAAAACCCAACCATAGCATTAAAGCATCAAGTCCTCTTTATTCCCATACGCAACAATCCCTCTTACTCGGGTTTGTGTTTCAGTCACTCACCAACCCACTATAAGCGAATCATGAACGTATTGCAACACCCTACAACGGGAGTCCCTCACGCTTGCGCGACACGGAGGGCACCATAGGACAACACCAAAATAAAACATACAACTCATACCAATCTAGATCATCAATCAACCCAAAGACAAAAGATATCTACTCAAAACATCATAGGATGGCAACACATCATTGGATCTTAATATGTGTCATAAAGCACCATGTTCAAGTAGGGATTACAGCGGGGTGCGGGAGAGTGGACCGCGTAAAAGAGATGAGGATGGTGATGATGATGGTGATGTTGATGAAGACGATCACCGTGGCGATGATTCCCCTCCCGATGGCACTCCGGCGCCACCGGAAGAGAGGAGGAGAGGTTCTCCCCCTTGTGCTTCCTCCTCCATGGCCTCCACCTTCTGGTCCTTGGCCTTCATGGTGATGATCGCCCCTCCGGGATACTCCTCCATGGCCACCGATGATGATGGCCCTCTCCGGCAGGGTGCCAGAGAGGGCCTAGATTGACTTCTCGTGGCTACAGAGGCTTGCGGTGGCGGAACTTCCGATCTAGGTTTCTTTCTGGAAGTTTGGGTATATATAGAAGAGTTTTGCGTTGATTTCATGTCAGGGGGGTCTCCAGGCTGTCCACGAGGCAGGGGGCGCGCCCTAGGGGGGTGGGCACGCCCCCACCCTCGTGGGCAGCCCGGGACTCTTCTGGCCTGCTTCTGGTACTCCGTGGGCTTCTTTGGGTCCAAAAATGATCTCCGTCAAGTGGCACGTCAATTGGACGCCGTTTAGTTTTCCTTTTCTGCGATACTCTAAAACAAGGAGAAAACAGAAACTGGCACTGGGCTCTAGGTTAATAGGTTAGTCCCAAAAATCATATAAAATATCATATAAATGCATATAAAACATCCTAGAAGGACAGTATAATAGCATGAAAACTTCATAAATTATAGATACGTTGGAGACGTATCAACGTGCGGCTATTGTCCTGGTGGGTCCCCACTGTCATCCTCTCCAAGTAAAGTCATCTCCTCATCCTCATGTCCATTGACCATGTTGACAACGCGAGACGGCGGCGCCACGGCGAGCGCAACAACTCGAAGGACGACGGAGAGGGCCTCGCGGGCCCTATGGCTGGTCTGATACAGCGCCCGCTGCTCATTCGGGAAGCTAGGATCATAGGGCCACATGTCCGCGACGGCATTGTCGTTCGCTTGTTCACCGGTGCTCGATGAGGAGACGGAGGTTGCAGCATAGGTCCTCCTGCGCTGGTAGCTCTTCCGCCATTAGGGCGTCGAAGTGCGGCCGCACCTGCTCTATGGTGAACACGGCATGAACCGGCTTGGACAGTGGTGCCGGCTCCTGGTCGGAAACTACGTCCATCGTCTGATTGTCGTCGCTCAGCTGGCGAGCCAGCATGTCCGGCTGCTGGACCGACCCGCTGCCAAGCACGAGTGTGACTGCCCTGGCCCACCCAGACCGCCTCCCTCGCCCGCGCGTGCTTTCCGCCCGAAACGGTCAGCGCCGCTCGCCCCGCTTCCCGGTGCATGCGATTGCTCCGCCTCCAAACGACACAAATGCCGTTCGTCCTTCCTTCTGCCGCCCACATTAATGATACGCGGTTGCCAAGGCGGCTACTCCGGCGCCACACGTCCGTCCCTCCGCCGCCCACCATTGCTATATAAACTGCTGTGCCGGCCATAACTGCAGTCATCCGCATCTGTTCCTATTCTCCTGTCCACACCACTACTGCCCACCATGGCTTCCTCGCGCTCTAGCGCTCTTTGGGACGGGCGGACGACGGACCACAAGGAGATGGCAGCCATTGCTACCGACTGGCTGGCCGGCAGGCAGCCGGAGGAGGACGACGTCCCAATGGAGAACATGGTAGTCGACGATCCGGTGCCAACCCCCTCCTCCGCGCCATCCTCGCCGGTGCATTGCACCATGACCATCGGCGAGGCCCGTGCCCAATATATGGACACGGTGAGGCAGAAGCGTGAGGAGCAGTTCCGGGAGTGCAGGCCGATGCCGCCTACAACCACCATCTCCTCCAGGAGCACCTGTAGGTGAAGGAGCAGATCACCACGGAGCGGGCGGAGCAGGAGGCGATGATCAACTCGTACCGCTCCGCCCGCGAGGGCCGCCTCGAGCGCTAGCGGTATTGCATGCGGGTGGCGGAGGCTGCGGCCGCCTACAAAGAGGGCGATGAAGTGGGCGAGGTGTTGTTTGGCGAGACCGAGGACGAGGCAGAGGACAATGCCGGCTCCGACGAGTCCCCGCTCCACTGGCATCGATGAGGCCCTGCTCCGCCAAGGCCCCGCGGCGCCAACAACGAGGCAGAGGACACCGCCGGCTCCGCCGAGGCCCCACCCTGTCGGCAGCGAGGGGGAGGATTTCCCCCGCTCCGCCGAGGCGCCGCCCGCCGGCAACGAGACAGAGGACATCGCCGGCTCCGCCGAGGCCCCGCCCCGCTGCCAACGAGGCCACGCCACACAGAAAACAAGGAACAGTAGAACACGGTAGGTCGCCACCGCTCGGGTCCAAGTAAGGCCACCGCTGCTACCCTCCGGTTGCTGGCACTGAGCTATACATCATGGAGTAATTCTATGATTACAGGATGATTGAAGAGTGCTCTGTGGTTGAGCAAGCTCATGAGATACAGTCATTTGCTAGAGAACTTGAGCACTTTAGTTGTATGCTACCGGACAAGTTTGTTGCCGGAGGTATCATCACTAAGCTTCCTCCTTCGTGGATCTCATTGGCACTCTTGATGTGGAAGAAAAGGCGAGAGCAAAGGACACACATGCTCGAGGAATTAAGGGAGGATCTAGTGCGGATCTGGTACAGAAGAAGAACTTCCAGCCCCACAAGTTCAAGAACAAGGGCAAGTTTGATGGTAAAGCAAAGTTTGATGGGAAGAACAAGGATGTGCAACACACGAACTTCAAGAAGAAGAATGACAAGAAGAAAGGTGTTTGTCATGTGGGGATCCTGATCATTGGGCTCGTAGTTGCCCTAATCGCTATGACAAGCTAGGCGGATTGACCACTGACGGCCGATTAGCTTCTTGGCGGCGACGTGGAGTCGGAGAGCTATGTTGGAGAAGGACGCTGCTTCTACTTAACTGCTGGTGCAGTTGGCTGACTGACACATGGGCCCAACAGGCATCTGTGCCACATGTCAGTTACGCAACTGCATCTGCAGTTAAGTCACTGAAGCTTCTGTTCGGCTCAGCCGGACACAGGTGGGAAGCTTCGGTTAATTAGTTATACCTCCAGCGCACCCCTTTTTAGTTGAAGAATGTATGAAATGTAATGAAATCCGGCATGTTTATATGAAATCCGACTGTGTATGAATGAATTTATTTCAATTACTTCAAATTCTTGTATCACTGGCATTGGATGAACATGCAAAACAATACGTACTAGCATTATTCCCAGGGTGATCACCTCGTTTGCAGCAGTTTCACATGTACTCCCTCCGGTCCTTTCTAGCATGCATACAAGTTTTGTCTGCAGTCAAAGTATCTCTACTTTGACCAATCTTATAGAAAAAAGTATGCACTTTCACAATGTGCGAAGTAAAAAGGAACAGAAGGAGTACAAAGAGTTTGAGCAGCTTTTTAGCGTTCCTGTACATTGCAATCAAACACACAGGCCTGGCAATTCATAGAGAACATTCAAAACAATCGATGATTATGCATCTCAGCGATTCACATGTCAGAGCCAATATTTACTTCACAACTAAAGAATAAAGAAAAAATGGATCGACGCTGCTGACAGCAAAGGGCGTCCCATTAGAAAATATCAAACGCATGTCTTCTTGCTAAAATCAATGAGCAAAATTTGACAAGGTTTTCCCATTCCAAAATATCAAATGCCTACGATTGTGGAATGGGCAGGGTTTGCCATCAGTTCGGACATTGACATGGCACCTCATGCTAAATAAACCAGTTGTTCTTTTTGTGCAGTTCCACCAAAATCAACCAAATTCGCGCGTAGCTTGTATGATTTCGCCCTTATATGTTGCAACGCCTTGAACTTATCGGCACCTCCTTTCTTGTGGTGGAAATGAATGATTTGATGTATTCATGAACATTTTGTGCAGTTCCCATTGAAATCAAGCTGAGCACCCCTGTTTGCACAAATAAAAAAAAGTGATTAGTATAAAGCAAACTGTATTATGAATTGACAGTTTAAACATGCACCTACATGGTCCATGTAGAGCACACTTTTAGAAAAATGGAACTCACCGGAAAGAATCCTAGAACAACATTGTACTCGCGCATCACAGCAAGAAAATGGAGATTTGTCAGTCCTTCTGAGCTGAAGTTAGTTTGGTCTTGTGGGGGGTAATGTAACCATCCTTCAACTACTCCTTCTGATGAGAAGATAGACAGGGCTTCTTCATCCTGGCATAATCGGAACTAGTCACTTCACGTACTCCATATTCTTCTTCAGAGGAGGATGATCCTGTTGTGCAAAGACAAGAGGACAACTAAATGCTAGCATCCCTGTTTGCTCGAAAAAAGGAAAGGAAATATTTAAAACAACACAGATGAAGCACTTCTCAAGGACAATACCACTTTTTGATGACAGTATCTAAACAGTAGCACAACACCAATAGAGATGACAAAGCTCAATCATATGGATGAAATCAGTGGGCGAGTACCAACCTTTGTCAGGAGGCTTATTGTGTAGAGCATACAGATGAAGCACTTCTCAGGAACCATCTGTTGCTATCTACTATGGTGGCCATGCTTACTATATACTCCTCGATTAGATTAATGTTTCCAACATCTTCTTGTGCAGTTCCACTAAAATATATGGTATCTTCAAAGAAGATCCCTGTTTGCACAAGTAGAGATAATTACATATTACATTAAGAGTGGCATCAAATCAGTGGCAAAAGAATTGCTCATTCCAGCCATAGCAATGAATTAAGATGCAAAACTATATCATTACTTGTGTCATCACAGTTCCAGTGCTTCATTACAGCACCAGGAGTTGATTTTTGTTTTTCTTCCGCTTGTTCTTCCCCTTCATCACTTGGTTCAATAACAGACAAGCTTCACCTTCAATTTAAGATTTGTCATGTCAATTAGGTTGCACAAGTATAGCACTAAACAATGACATTAATTTTCTGATGAAAGTGGCAAAATACAAGCCAACAGTTGTGAAATATCCTTATCTTACCTCAATGGGATATTGCGGTGCACATACAGATTGGAAGTCTTGTGTCCATTTGTGCAGTTCACTAAAATCAAGCAACATTACCGTAGAAGTAGCACAACATATGAAAGCACACTGCAGAATCATGTGAAAGGAGGCTAGTACTGACCTCTCATGACGCGGAATTCAAACAACTCACAAGAAGAAGATCTGAACCAAATTTGCCAACACAGATAGGCAGTAAGATCTCCTCTTGTGCAGTTCCACTAAGATCAAGCAATCAAGCAACGTTGTCGGTGTGACATTTTGGTTGAACTGCACAAAACACTCTTAAAACAAAAGTGTTTTGTGTACTGCAACAAAAGGTCACAATGGCAACGAGGTGAAGTAGATAACCCTGTTTACACAGAGGTGCAAAGGAAACAACTAGTGGCCAATAACGGTGGATGACACAGAAGCCAACAAAAAGAAGCATCTACCTTATCTAAATGGGAAAGAAAGCAAGACAGTAGCATTTCTCAAACGGTGGCATTGATTAATATTAACAGAGAGATTATATTAACAATAAAATTGGTTAAACATGTAATTTGCTTTTAACTGTGGCATTGCATCAATTTTCCAGCGGCATTATTAGAGGGTGTTTGTTTACAGGGACATTTTGGTGGAGGGACTAAAAAAACTCCGTGTCAGTCCCATCTAAACCAAACAGGAGTGACTTTTAGGGACTAAAAGTGGGCATTTGGGACTAAAGAAAGAAGACCCCGAGGGAGAGTCTTTTTGGGACTTTTTCCAACAGTTGCCCCTGCCACGCATTGCACCTTGTCTCTATTAGTTCATTACTAGGGGTAACATGGTCTTTTAGCATGTCATTTAATAAACTCTAGTCCATGTTTAGTCCCTGGAACCAAGCAGGTAGGGGCTAGGGAGTTTTTAACCAAACAGGGCCTTAGATTAACAACAGCTAAGGAGTTGCACGGGACAGTGGACGCACCAGCACCATGTGCATCTACCGATGTACTGGGGTGATGCATAGTCTGTTGCAACAAAGAACAAACAACCAAGGAGCATATTTGTGTTGGTCCCAGTTTTGTTATCTTTAGACACCTTTCCCTATGTGAGCGCAGCAAATCTAGTCCTGCTCAAACTCTACAGCCTTGTCCCCCAAAACAAAAGATCAGTTCGTTACAGACGTGCCTACTGTGTTTGTCATTGTTTTCCCTTTTCGACCAACGTAGGTGCTGGATAGCCAGTCTGTACTAGTACTTTCCCCACTTCCTTTCCTCTGTGAACCACGTCCTAGATTTATGCTATACAACTTTCCCCACTACTTTCCCCATTCATGTCCTCTTTGAACCACGTCTTAGATTCATGCGATACAACTTTCCCCACAACTTTCCCCCTTCCTTTCCTTTTTGAACCACGTCCTAGGTTCATGCTATACAACTTTTCCCACAACTTTCCCCCATTCCTTTCCTCTTTGAACCACGTCCTAGATTCATGGTATAAAACTTTCCCCGCTACTTTCCTATTTGATCCAACACCTAGATTCGAGTGCAGAAGCGGAAAAGCCCACATGTAGCTAGAGCAATGCATGTGGAATAAGTAAATTATACCTTAATGTTCTTGGGGTGTGGTTCGGTGGGCGACCAGAGGCCGTTCGACCCACACTTTGTACGACGGTGAAGAAGAAGGGGTCGGAGGCCCTCCCGCGCTGCCGCTGGGTGAAAGTGAATAGCTGCGCCGGTAGTGGATTCCCTCCCTCGCCGACGGCGACAACGTTAAGCCTCCTTCCCTTCCCGGCGGACAGATCCTGCCGGCTCTTTGACCAGTAGTGAGGGGAGAGAGAGGCCAATGAAGTCTTGTTTAGATCTGGAGAGGGTGAGAGAGTGTGAAGAGAGCGACTACAAGCAGACCACCAGTGAGGGGAGAGAGAGAGGCCAACAAAGTCTTGTTTAGATCTGGAGAGGGTGAGAGAGTGTGAAGAGAGCAACTACAAGCGCTGAGGCTCCAGCGTGTATATATATACTGGAGAGAGTGTGAAGAGTGCAAACCCTAGAAAACAAGCGCCGAGGCTGCAGCTTATACGTGATGAGGTGATTATACAGTCACTACGAGATCGTATAGCTCCGTATCCATCCATTTTGACCAGTTAAAGAATCCTCCTCGCACGAATTATGCTCAAGTGTAGTTATCGAACCCGAGACCTCAAGTTTGACGAGCGAACAGGCTAACCAGCTACACAACCCTCCCATTATGTTCAACGAGAGGAAAATAACCTTTTATACATTCCTGCATTCGTGTGACAAGCATGCCGTGTTTTTTTGTGTGTGTGGGAGTCATTGGGATTTAAATCATAATCGTGTCATGTGGCTTTGGTGGTAAGACTATCCACAGTGGTGCAGAAATAATGCAGCCTTAGTCACCTTACCTCTCTCCACGTAGTACGTTGGGTCCCACCAGTCAGAGGGTGAAACAAACAAATTAATAAGAAAAATTAAAAGCGCCAGCGGTGTATCTTACCTCACACATCTCGCTACTGCTCGGGAACGCTGTCCAATTGATCTCTCTATTCGCTCACGTACTATTTTAAGTGAATCCTTATTATAACATGCACACAATTTTGGGCACTTGTATTCGACCTAAGTCAGTGTGCCACCGTATCTCGTACGACTCCCTCCGTCTAGGTGTAATAAGTCACGTTAGAAGGTGCAGCGGGACCAAGGTACAAGCAGATTGGAGGAGAAGGAGAAACTTGACCGGTCATTCCTCCAATCAAAGCTCTGATTTCTGTCTCTAAATGCAACAATTAATCCAAACAACTAAGAGATGCCATTTTAGCTACCATGCAGGGCCACGTATTAACTCGCATGCAAGCCGACTTTGATTTCTTGACTGATCAACGCGTAGTTGCGCTCCATGCATTGAGTTTCCGGGGGAGATAACAAGGCAGAGTAAGGAGCATTTGGTTACATTGCTTAGGCTGGTCATAGTGGTGAGTAACTTGGACTAGTAACATGGATATGTTACTAGTCTATGTTATTACTACGCGAAGTTTGCCGTCGGAAGCGAGTCGATCTGGCTCTCCTGAGCTAGCAAGGTTTTTCTAGCCCACCCAAGCTAGCTGCCCCACAAAAGCTAACATATTTTAATAGTTCCAAATGCCTAACCTTGCCCGGCTATGCTATAAGCTGTTCTTGCTAAGGATCCAAACGCTCCCTAAGTAACAACGCTCGCTAGCAACAAGGCCAGGAGGGGATTGAGATGCGAAGTTAATGGACGACGCCTAAACATTTTGGGAATATCTGATTTCCGTAGGATGACTTAACACCTAGACGGTGGGAGTACTACTCCTCAGTCCAGGTTTGATGGAATATTCGTCACCTCTTCTCTTCTTGTACGTACTCCATTTGTATCTCACTTCCTGTGGCTTCGCACTCGCACGATTTTCCTATTCTATGAACCTGTGTGTGCGTGTGCGTGTGTGTGTTTAACAGCATGTGTGTGTTTAACAGCATGTGTGTGTTAGAGAGAGCGACAGATCGACCTACTCCTACAGAGAGATGGTGTGTAGTGTACGATTTTAGACGCGAGAGTCGGTGCATCCTCTCGTTTCCGGGCGTCCGGTAGGGACCGGCGGACAGCTGCCACGCCCGCTCCTGACCAGCCTGGCCCACCCAAAGCCCCTCCATCGCCCGCGCGCGCTTCCTGCCCGAATCGGTGAGCGCCGCTCCAAAGAATCGGTGCCGCATTCATGCCCGGGCAGAGCGGACGCGACCTCTCACTGGCGCCTGCGTTGAAGGGAGAAGCAGATTCAAGAGTGATGGTTGTTTCGTCCGTCCAACTTACTGTTGGGTCTATGTGATTTGACGGCTCATTAGTCATTGTTACTGAGGTGGTCGGACTGCTGGATGTCCCACGCTTTCGGCGAAAGGAGGTACTACTAGATTACAATTTTCTCCATTCTTACGGTGGAGGAGTGCAAGAGCAGTGAAAACACGCAGGCTCAGTGATTACATGGCCCACCTCACACTATCACCATATTTTCTGGACACCGTGCGACACCTAACTCTTTACATAGTACTCCCTCCGTTCCTAAATATAAGTCTTTGTAGAGATTCCACTAGGTGTACTACATACGGAACAAAATGAATGAATCTACACTTAAAATGCATCTATATACATCCGTATGTGGTTCATGGTGAAATCTCTACAAAGACTTATATTTAGGAACGGAGGAAGTACTTGTATAATACGTACTGTAATTTACCAGCGAGATAGTACAATGCTATGAAGCTTCCAGCTTCTGTTACATGTATCTTGCGTCCAAGGTTGCCCGTTGAAACATTTCATCAAATACAAAGGAGACTAACATGCATGCTATTGCATCTCAATGATTGACAGATCATAGCAAATATGTACTCCCTCCGTTCCAAAATAAGTGTCTCAACTTTATGCTACATACGGAGCAAAATGAGTGAATCTACACTCTAAAATACGTCTATATACATCAGTGTTTGGAGTATGTACTAGTAGTTCATATTGAAATCTACTAAAGGACATATATATTCCAAACAATATGATAATCTCTCTAACCAAGGTAGTAGGGATGAGGAGTAAACGGAGGGAGTAGTAAAATTTTCTCCTCGTCCTGCGAGCCACCGCGCGCGTGGGCGAGGGAGCGGGTGTAAGGCGTACAGTACTACTAGTAGTAAGCAAGCTTTACCTCATCCTGCGAGCCACCGCGCCCGTGGGCGGGGGAGACGGCGTACTAAGCAGGCTTCTCCTCGTTCTGCGAGTTGACGGGACACATCAAAAGTACTCCAGTGTATAGAGCCTTGCCTCTAAGGTAGGCCCCACATGGTTTGCCTCTTTTTTAACATAACGCGTCAAGTCGCAATTTGTTTGTTCACCCGTGGTAGACAATCCTCCCTCCATCTAGTGGACAACCAGTACACGTGTCAAATTACCACGTGGGCTGCCTTTTCGTACAGAAATGAGCTCCACCGTGTACCCGCGCGGTTGTGGTTGGGAAAGAGACGGGAGTACGTGCGCCGTGCGTGCACCTCTTCTCTTCGTGCACGTCCCCCACCTACGTGGGTGTGTGTGAGAGATACAAACCTAGACAAGTGGCTTGTGCGTTCGTGAGTGTTTTTTGTTTGGGGGGGGGAGGTTGATTTCGTGAATGTATTTGTGGGAATATGTGTCGATGACATCTCAAACAAAATTTTGCATGCAATGTGTGTGAAATGGAGGCCTATCCATATCATATATATAGGTCTTGCGATCCACGAGAAGAGAGGGAGGGGTCATAGATATCGATAGAGTCGAAGAGAGGATCAAGTAGGTGGGTGCGAGATCGATGAAGAGAGCCATCGAAATTGTATGTGTGTGCAAGTCAAAGATATAGGGCGACTGACCTAGCTACCGGAATGTCAGAGGGCACAGGTCAAGTTTGTGTGTGGCAGGGAGACATGACTAGAGCACTCGATGTATCGGTGTGTGTGTGTGTGTGGGAGGGGGTGGGGGGAGGGGTAGGCAGAGGCCTAACTATAGAGGTAGAACGACTCGTATATGTGTTGAGAAGGAGAGACCCAGCTATGTCTTGAGGGAGATCGGTCGACATCCATACATAACTAAAGGACGGGAAATAGGATGGGACAGAGAGAGAGAGAGAGGAGAGAGGGAGGGAGGGAGAGGGGTAGAGTGCTGGATGGGTGATGGAGTTGCTTCTCGAAGATGGTGGGAGAGGCCTACTAGACAAACTGAGGGTGGAACTACAATATTATCAATAAGAGCGGGGATGTGTTTCTTTGTGTGCCTATGCGTGATAGATCTGTCGGGACACATCCATGGATGATGAAGGGGAACCATGTGTTTGGTAAGCAAACCTAACTAGATCGGTAGATCAATTGTTGTTTGTCGGAGGAAGGGAGAGACATAACTAATGAGGTAGATCGATCGACGCGTGGGGAAAAACGAGTTATAAGGACCTAGCTAGCTATATGTATAGCGGGAGATCGGTCGGTGTACGTCCATTTGTTAGAGGCAAATAAGGCCCGGCGAGATGGATAGACAGAGAGAATGGAGCTAGGAGGTGGTGCGAGAGGCCCAGCTACTAGCTAGATAGGGGGAGGAGTGTGCGGTTGTGAGATCGATGAAAAGAGGGGCGAGAGTTTACACATGTGTGGGACCGTATGAGAGACATGAGGCAAGGACACATAAAGGAGGAGATTGAAGGTGCGTGTGTATGTTGTAGGCAGACATCGCTGGAGAGGTTTATCGATCGGTGTGTGTCGGAAAGGAGTTTTGGAGACTGTGGGAGAACGACCTAAAGAAAAAAAATGAATGTGCGCGATGGATAGAATGCTGAGGGAGGGGGAGGGCGAGGAGGGCGTGTGCAGGCACGAGAGAAAGTTAGTGGTAGCTACAAAGGTTAGAGGATTGTGTGGGTGTAAGAGACTAACAAAGATCATAATTTGATATGAAAGTGGATTCATATATTTGAATAGGAGATCATAGTGTTTTAAACATATGCATGCATGAATATAGCGGTGATACGCGTGTTGTGGTTTTGCACATGTTATACCATAATGTGATAATGCATGGTGTTTGCAACTCACAGCTAAATGTCGAACAATCTAAACCATACTATACATCGAACAATCTCACATTTTATTTGAATTTGTGATAATGTGTGGCGTTTGCAGCTTACAACTAAATATCGAACAATCTAAACAATACTATATATCGAACATTCTTAATGTGTGGTGTTTGCAACTCACATCTAAATGCTTGTAGGCGTAGGGGGCGGGGCACCATACATAATGTGATAAACACATTATACATATGAGACATGGTTTAGATTATGAAGATCTAGCTAGAGCTTGAAATGTACTATGATTTGAAATCAACATAAAGTGGATTCAAATAATCAAGTTCGAGTTCATATAGTACACATAGTTCATATGTAACTCGAGACTAATCATGTGGTGTGCTGTGAAGATAATACACAAACGATGGTTTAACTTGACAATAATGACGATTGTAGATCTTATTAAAACAGAGAAACGAATTCAAACGCTTTGACTTCACAACAATCATTATTGTAGATCTTATTCAAATAGAGAAACGAATTCAAATTTAGTTCATATTGAAGCGGTAGTATATACGTTTGGAATGCACTAAAACGTTCATTTGAGTACTAGGTTGCATGCATTATACATGTAGCGAAATATTTTAATTGAACATAACATGAATTCAAAGTTTCGAATGACATTTGTAGTGCGAATTGATTTGGTACAGTACACGTTAGGCTTGTCCGGAAATTTCAACCCGCGCGTTGTTAGCCCGAAATATTTAAGATATATCTTTGTCTCGTTGTGCTCCGACAACTCCCTCCATCTCAACCCGAGCCTTGCTATTCCAAAATTACAATGCGCGCGAAAACTCCCACCTCCTGTGAAATCCCGACACGTGAAATGCCCGTGATACCCCTGAACCGAAAGAACCGCCTCAAATCGGTGGGGGTACTTTCGTAACTTACCCCACATTTCGGACAAGCGCGTCCCTAAGCCATGGTTCCCCACTCCCATCCCATCCTCCCACCCATTCGTACAACGAGGTCGGGAAAACCGGCGAAGCCCCACACCCTCCTCCGTCCGCCACCCAGCCGGAGCCTCTTCCCCGACGACGTCGTCCACAGCAACACCTCGACGTCCCTCATCCACCGTACCGGATGAGGATCCGTCGTCGATCTGTTCGTCCCGCCGGTTCAGCCACCCCGTCCTCCACCTCCAAGGAGCTGCCCCGACGTTCCCCTCGTCTTTTGCACATCCTCCATTCCCACACCGCCGTCTTCACCTGCACCACCGGAAGAGCATCATCATCACCGTTTCCTCGGATGAAGCCGCGGCCTAATTGGCGCCACCAAAGAGGTTGTAGACTAATCGCCGCATTTTCTTCTTGATTCGATCTCACGGTGCTGCCGACGCTCGGTCCCGAGCCGACACGGCGCGACCCCATCCATGGCGGCGTCGCCGGCCACTTCCTCCACGGCGTCGCTCCCTCGGCGGCGACGTCCACATCAGTAGGAGCTGCTGCTGCTTTAGCTCTCACTCGCGCTGCTACTCTGCTCTTGCTCTCGGTCCCCTACCTGGTCTGCTCTTGCTGCTGCTCTCGCTCTTGCTCTTGCTTGCGATGCTGCTCCGATTTAGCTGCACTTCAGTCGACTGAATCGACTTTTGGGTCAATCGATTTTCAGGG
>NC_057802.1:291830196-291884868 GCF_018294505.1 Triticum aestivum | reverse complement strand
AAGGGAGCTCGCCGGGGAGGTACCCCACTATCTATCTTAGGGTTCAGGGTGGGGGCGGTGGTGGGGCGGTGGCGTGGGGATCGCCGGAGAAAAATCTCGGCACGTGGGGGGGGGCCTAGAGGGATGGCCGGGGCGGTGGCGGACCGGCGGTGCGGAGTGTTTTCGGGGCGGGCGGGGTGGCGCACCGCCGGCCGCGGGCGGCGGGGGGCAGCTGTTTGGCCGGTGGCGGCTAGCGGCTCAGAGGGGTGGAGGTTGAAGATGAACTGCAAGCCCTTGATTTCGTACCCAACGGCTGCAAAATCGACTGACCAGAGATGAAAAAGTCAGTCGACTGACGTGTAGCCTCACCTCTAGTGCGTTCAGTTTCAAAAGTAAAATTCAGTTTCGACAGCAAAATTCAGTTTTGACAGTTAAGTTCAGTTTCGATAGTTAAGTTCACAGATGAGCGGCTGATGTATACGTCTAGCAGTTTGTGGTTATGTATTTTACGTCATCTATTGGAGATGCTATTAGATTTCCACTCAAGTTAACTTTGTCTCTCTTGTCCTGCTTCAGCCTCGGCGTCGTACAACTCACCGGAGCTGCTCCAACGACGAAACCCTCCATCACAGCGGAGCAGTACCTCAGGCTCTATCTCCAGACGCCTAAGATCTTCTTCCCCTCCTCCGACAGCCATGTCAGCCGGGGCATCCTCACCGGCCAACCCAATCACGCTGAGATCGACATGGCTTCGCCAAAAAGGTTGTACACTTCTTATGGTTTGACTTAATCTCACCATGCTTCTTTGCATCCTGTGATCTTCCAATTCTTGTGAACCAAACACCCAGATTGGCAGAAATCCTGTGTTTTTAAATTCTCTGTTTTGCACGTGCATTCCTATCCTATTCCTGTCTATTTCCTATCCCTGCATTGTTAGAATCCTCAAATTCAAACAAGCCCTTACACAATTACTTATGTTACAGATATGTGTCAAAGAAAACCTTGTGTGGTTTGTCCTGCTCCTGCGGTGCTGTGTTCCACCCCAGCTCAGCTGCTCCAACGACGGAAGGGTTCACCACAACAGGGATCGGCTCTCCAGACTGTCTTTCGCCGCCTCAGATCTTCTTCCCCGCCGCCGGTAGCCACGACAACTGCATTACCATCATCAACTGAGCAGATGACCTTGAGGACTACATGGGTCCGCAAGAGAGGTCGCACTCTTCCGTGTTTGCTTACGTTATGCATCGTTTAATATGATGACATGCTACTTTATCGTCGTGTTCACCTATTAGACTCCGAGTCAGGTCCAAACTTATGCTGAAACTTGAGTTTTTAAATGGTTGTGGGATACATATTGGGGCAGCAATCAGTACTATCTGTCTATTATCTGGTTAATCTCGGGTGTCTACTATGAGTTTCATGTTGGGTGCAAACAAACATTAAAGGAGCCATTATCTATATTTATTAACTAAAGCTATTATCAGCCTGCTATCATTGGTTTTGGGTCTATCCACAGTTTGCTACCTTCACTCTGGATTTGTGCATGCACTCCTTACATAATCTCACTATGTTTTATTCCTATGCATGTCAGTTATTGTACACAATGGAACTGAACATGTAGAGCAAAAGAGACGAGCCTTGCGTGGCAATAAAATTTCATGCAGACGTCGCTCCATGGTGGGCGCAAAGGCAGCCCCCCCACACCCATTTCGGATCATAATCAAGGGGAAGATAACTGTTCTGAGGGGGATTCAGAAGCAGAAGACCACTCCTATTTACCCCATGAGGTCTTCGCTCTAACTTGGCATGCTGATGTTGGTAATGTCATGCATATGATGCCTTGCATTGCTTACTGTATACATCAAAGATGTCATCTGCTTAGTTTAGACATGCTTTGTGTCAATGCCATCTGTTTAGTTTCTTTATCGTATATGTGAATCATGCAATGCCATCTTGTTTAGCCAGGCATCATATATGTGAATTTTGCAATGCCACCCTGGTTAGCCAGTCATCTTATATGTGAATTATATCATGAAATCATTTTTTATTACGTGTTAAATTTGTCAACAATTTTAGTACATTCAATTACTCTTCCTGTGCATCAGCCATTCGGCACGGTCATGGAAAAATCTGGAGTGGAAACAAGGTCTTTAGAGCAGACAATGCTATCTGATGAAGCGCATGTCTTGCTGGTTACACATAGCTCCTCAGAGGAGGATTCAGAGACAAATGACCAGTCCTATTCCCCCCCCCGAGGTGCATGCTCTAACTTGGCAGGGTTATGTTGCTCATATCGTGCATATGGTATCTTGCATTGCTATGTCATTTGCTTAGTTTAGACATGATTTGTGTGAATGCCACCTGTTTAGTGTCTAATTACCATATATGTGAATTATGCAATGCCATCTTGTTGCGAGACATTATATATGTGAATTATGCAATGCTATCTTGTTGCAAGGCATTATATATGTGAATTATGCAATGCCATCCTGTTTAGCCAAGCGTCATATATGTGAATTATATCATGCCGTCCTTTTTTTGTATTTCTCATTGCTTTTGTCGACAATGTTTGTATATTTAACTGCTCTTCCTGTGCATCAGCCATTTGAATTGGTGATGGAAAAATCTGGAGTGAAAACAAGGTCTTCAGAGCAGACAATGCTACCTGCTGAAGCAGATATCTTGCTGGTTACAGATAGCTCCTCAGAGGAGGATTCAGAGGCAGATGACCAGTCCTATTATCCCCCTGAGGTGTATGCTCAAACTTGGCAGGGTTATATTACTCATATCATGCATATGTTGTATTGCAATGCTTAGTTTTTACATCATATACACGATATTGAATGCCATCTCCTTAGTTGACACATCATATATGCGATTGCCCTCTGCTCACTTCCTTAGTATATAAATCATATATTTGAATTATATCATGCCATGATGTTTACATAGACAACATGTATCTGAATTACGGCATGCCAACCCATTTTCTAAAGACATAATATAGTTATATCATCTCATCCTGTTTACATAGTCATCATATTTTGAATTATGTCATTCTATCCGTGAATTATATCATGCCTCATGTTTCCATCGACGGCATGTTTGTGATTTATGGCATGCCAACCACTTTAATAGACACATCATATAGTTATATCATGTCATCGTGTTTACATAGTCATCATATTTTGAAGTATGTCATTCTATCTTGTTTAGTTAGCCAACATACATGTGAAATTGTGTCATGCTATCCTGTTTAAATAGCCATCATATATGTGAAATTATGTCCTGCTATTCTGTTTGGTTAGACAACATAAATGTGAATTATTTCATGCCCTGTTTTCTTCCCTACTATCCATTGCACCTGTCTATCTTACAATGTCTGTACATTCAATTACTTTTCTTGTTTATCAGCCATTTCAATTGGAGGGGGTGATGGCAGTATCTGTGGGAGTAAAAACCCGGTCTTCAGAAAAGATCATGCTACCTGTCGATGGAGATAGAACCACGGTTGTACTTGCCCAAGAACTAGCCCCACCACACATAACCCAGACTCACGCAGATTGTACCCCTACCCAGTTGGACAGAGAACTAGCTACACCCCTTCTAACCCCAACCCCAGCAGATAGTAACCCAGTTCCCGTTGACACAGCACCGTCTCCACCACAGAGCACCCAAACATGATCAGTTAGTAAGGCAACTGCAGTGCCCAAAGCACGAGGACCACCACTCCGAACCCCAAGTCAACGCTTAAAGCAGAAGAAGAATTGTTCTCAGGTCAGGTTCCGTAGCTATGGTTCATACTACTTTGCTCTTGCATCACTGTATTTACTCATACCAACTAATTTCAAATTTGAAGGATGCAATTGAAACTCCAATGGCGCAACAAGTATGTTTTAAACCTGTTTCTTTAACGTGTTTGCTGTTGTAACTTGCTCTATGTTGATTTCAGTTTCAATTGAATAAACTGTTATGTTCTCATGCCATGCACATTACAAGTGTTGTTATTGCTGTGTAGTTTCCCACACTTATATTCTGTCTATGCTGCTTTGTCTTAAATAGATATGATTCAAACTGTATCTATCTTGATTTGGCAACATAAACTAGAATGATATAGACCATACAGTGACCATACTACATAGATATATGTTTGTTTCATGCTGTTATCCTGTCCACCTTACTACTGAACTGGTTTACCAAAATGAGTTTCATATACTACATTGTAAACCTGTGATGTGTTTGTTTGTTTCTCTTTTAGAACGCGGATAAAATATTGGAGAAGAGTACCCTGTTATGCAATGGTAAAGGAAGTAATGAAGATGAGGTTCAAGATAGTGAGACATCCCTGTTGTTCTCCAAGAAAGCTGATAAAAACTATATTGAAGACACTGAGACAACCCCAAAGTCCTGTCTTGATGTAGTGTTCGAGTTACTGGCTACTACTGCTGGCACCAGCTCTTCGTACTCGCTGCCTGAATCAGTTCGGCTTCTTGAGTCTCAACTTCAAGTTGAAAGACATCGATCAGATGTTATGCGACAGGAAGCCGAAGGACTGAGGAAGTCCCTGCAGAATTCGGATGCATACTTTCTGGTGCAACAACAAGTGCTGGAGGATTTAAGCGCCAAACAAGAGAAAGTTAATAAGCTTGCTAAGCATCTTGCCAGCATTATGGGTACCCAGGATATTGTTTCTTGAGCTCTTCTAAAGTGGTTTCAATTCTGGACTTGTTTTGCTGCGGCGTTTATATGCTGCTTTGTTCCCTATATTTGCACTGGTGGCGAACTTTGATGCCCAGTGGATGTAATATGTGTAATAGCCGTGATAGCCTAGCGTAAGTTGGTTGCTTATTTATTTCCTTATTGTCTTGTTTATTTGTTTTCTTGTAGTCAGTGCAGTTCTTTTTCCGCGGTTTGCTAGTGGTCGCAATAACCTATTTTTGAAAACTAGGCCACATTAACCATGGGCTACATATTTACTGTAGTTAACATGGGCCTCCTACGGGCCGTAGAAACAATGGGCCTTCTAAGGGCCGTAGAAACAATGGGCCTTCTACGGGGCGTAGACACAATGGGCCTTCTACGGGTCGTATGATCGGTTGGCCAAACATGGGCCAATAACAGACCACATTATGGTCGTAAATGGGCTAGAGTTGAAATCGTCCGTTCATGGGCCGACCATAAAGGGCCGTCGTTAATCGGCCGTATTTGATGACGCTATGAAAACGGCCCAACGTATTAACGGGCCACAAACGGGCCGACTGTAACCACGGGCTGAATTTGGCCCACAAGCAGAAAATGACAGTAACGGGCCGAAAGTAAACGAATGCTGGAAATGAGCCCAAGAATAAATGGGCCCTGAGAAGGCTGAAAGATAACATGGGCTGGAAATGGCCCAATGGAATAATGGGCCGTTAATGGGTATAAAGTGATACACTGTTTATTACGGGCCAATTTTACCACAGGCTGTTAATGGGCCGAGGGTTACTAAGGGCCTCATATGGGCCGAAAGACGTCATGGGCCATACATGGGCCGGAAGTTAAAACGGGCTGGAATTATATTGGACGGCCCAGATGACGCTACTGGGCCTAATTCGGATAGGTCGTAAACGGGCCCTGGGTTAGCGGGCTTTAAATGGGCTATAAGCGAACAGGCCGTTAACAGGCTTGCCGTGGGCCGGCCCGCCACCTTTGACCAAGTCAAACGGGCCGGCCTTTTCACAGGAATGGGCCTTTGTTGGGCCGTGCCACGTGTCGACGTATTATAGATGCTTTGGGTCCAATGAGTGGATGACATCTGTCCCAACGGTGAGCCGACATGTGTTTCCTCCAGCCAATGATGATTTTACACGTGGAAAATCCCCATTGGTCGGGGCTGTTAACGGGTTATCGGATCCAAAACCGGACCCGATAGCTTAACGACGTTCCGTTACGGTGGATGCCACGTGTCGGTCACCCTTGACGAAAGCACTTCTGTGACGCGCGATTTATCGTCATGGAAGTGGATACTTCCGTGATGATAATTTTGGTAATGTCATGGAACACTTCTATGACAGCACATGTATGACTATCTTGATTCTGTCATAAATTTGTCATGGATGTACATGCATGACAGAAAACGTGACCTACTGTGACAAACACGTATCATCACGAAAGTGTATTTTTTTGTATGGAGGAACTTGCACACGCTCGCGAATAAGAAGCATGTCATTGGCATTGAGAATGTCAAATTACTCAAGGATCATTTGTGCGGAACCTGTGAAGCTGGAAAGATGACCAAGGCCAAGCATCCAGCAAAGACTATCATGACTACCACTCGACCATTTGAATTGCTTCACATGGATCTCTTTGGTCCTAACCATTATTCTGCATTCACCAATGAAGCATCTCTATATGGCTTTGTTATTGTTGATGATTACTCTCGTTACACATGGGTGCATATCATCACTTACAAACGTGAAGTGCAGGAAGTCTTCAAACGATTTTCCTCGAGGGCTTCAACCAACTTTGGTGTGAAGATCAAGCACATCAGAAGTGACAATGGAACTGAGTTCAAGAATACTGGTCTTGATGACTATCTTGATGAACTTGGTATTACTCATGAGTTATCTGCTCCTTATACTCCTTAGCAGAATGGCATCGTGGAGTGCAAGAACATGACTCTTGTTGAGATGGCTCGCACTATGCTTGATGAATGCAAGACGCCTAGTCATTTTTGGATTGAGGCAATTGATACTGCGTGCCACATCATCAACAGGGTATATCTTCACAAATTCTTCAAGAAGACTGCATATGAACCCCTCACTGACAAGAAACCCAATGTGAGTTATTTCAAAGTCTTCGGTGCTAAATGTTGGATTAGAGATCCTCGTCACAATTCTAAATTTGCACCGAAAGCACATGAAGGTTTTATGCTTTGTTACGGAAAGGACTCGCACACCTACAGAGTCTTCAACAACGTTCACCACAAGGTTGTTGAAACTGTAGATGTGCGGCTCGATGAAACTAATGGATCGCAAAGAGAGCACCTACCTCCTGTGCTAGATGAAAAGTCACCTGAGGAAACAATCAAGTTCAAGGCTACTGAGGATGTCATTCCTACCGAAGAATCTGCTGAAGAAGTCATTCCAGACCATGAAGAACATCATGCTGGTGCACCTGAGGAAAATGGCTCTGAAGAAAATGCTGATCCAATTCCTCGTCGCCAACCTTCTCATCCTTGCGTTGCAAATGAAGTGCAGATTGAGAAAATCATCAGCGACATCAACGCACCAGGTCCTCTCACACGCTCAAAAGCTTCACATTTATCTAACTTTTATGGGCACTTTGCTTTTGTCTCTATCACAGAGCCCACTAAGGTAGATGAAGCATTTCTGGAGCCTGAGTGGATTCAAGCTATGCAAGAGGAATTACATCAGTTCGAGCTCAACAACGTCTGGGAACTTGTCAAGCGACCAGACCCTCGCAAGCATAATATCATCGGCACAAAGTGGAACTACCACAACAAGCAAGATGAAAATGGCCTTGTGGTGAGGAATAAGGCACGACTTGTAGCTCAAGGCTACACACAGGTTGAAAGAATTGATTTCGATGAAACTTTTGCACCTGTTGCTAGACCTGAGGCTATTCGTATATTACTTGCTTATGCTAACCATCATGACATCATCTTATATCAAATGGATGTGAAAAGTGCATTCCTCAATGGTAAGCTTGAGGAAGAAGTATATGTTGCTCAACCCCCAGGTTTTGAAGATCCAAAGCATCCTGACCAAGTCTACAGACTCAATAAGGCCCTCTATGGCCTCAAGCAGGCCCCTTGGGCGTGGTATGATACTTTAAAGGAATTCCTCATGAAGAAAGGCTTCAAACCCGGTTCACTTGACCCAACTCTTTTCACTAAAACCTATGATGGTGAATTGTTTGTGTGCAAAATATATGTTGATGATATTATCTTTGGCTGTACTGACCAACGTTACACTGACGAATTTGGTTATATGATGAGGGAGGAATATGAAATGTCTATGATGGGAGAATTGAAATTCTTCTTAGGTCTTCAAATTCTTCAACAACGCAATGGCATTTTCATATCTCACGAGAAATACCTCAAGGATGTATTGAGGAAATTTGGCATGCAAGATTGCAAAGGCATCAAAATCCCTATGCCCACAAATGGCCATCTTTGCACTGATGAAAATGGTATTGACTTCATTCAAAAGGTATACCTCTCCATGATTGGCTCTTTATTGTATTTATGTGCATCTAGGCCAGATATCATGCTTAGTGTTTGCATGTGTGCCCGCTTCAAGCTACACCGAAGGAATCACACCATAAGGCTGTGAAGCATATTCTTCGATATCTAGCTCACACTCCAACACTTGGATTATGGAATCCCAAGTGCTCGGCTTTTGATCTCATTGGATATTCAGACTCTGACTATGCTGGTGATCGTGTGGACCGCAACTCAACATCAGGCACATGCCATTTCCTCGGACGATTTTTGGTCTGTTGGTCCTCGAAGAAACAAAACTGTGTATCACTGTCTACTACTGAAGCTGAGTACATTGCTGCTGGTTCGTGTTGTGCTCAATTGCTATGGATGAAGCAAACCCTCAAGGACTACGGCATCAACATGAAGAATGTGCCACTCTACTATGACAATGAGAGTGCCATCAAGATTGCTCATAACCCAGTTCAGCACTCGAAGACAAAGCACGTTCAAATCCGTAATCATTTTCTTCGTGATCATGTGTTGAAGGGCGACATCTCCATCGAACACGTGAAGACTGAAGAACAACTAGTCGATATCTTCATAAAGACCTTGGATGAGAAGAGATTTAACAAGTTGCGGTGTGAGCTAAATATCTTAGAATCTTCGAATGTCCTTTGAAAAGGACACACATCCTAACACTTATGCAAAACAGATGACTTAGATGTGCAACACACGAAGTAACTGTTTTTTCTTCAATAATGAAGACTAACACTCTAAGTGTGAAGAAATTAACGAAGAATTTGATTCTCAGAGCCCTACGACAATTGTACGTGGCGTCTGAAATCATCATTCTTATACGGTGGGTCACGCCACCAACAAAAGTTGAAAATTTTAAATTTGAGTTTTTCTTCATTTTTGAAATTCCTCAGTTGTTCATTTTCTTCAACTTTGCATTATCTTCACTGTTTCCGTCGTTGTTCTTCATTGACTATATATATATATGAGTTTATGTCCTCTGGAGCATTCACTTATTGCTATTTCTTCAATTTGCTTTTTCTGCTAAGTGAATGTGATCGGACCCTCCCCCTCTATGCTAAATTCAACCCAGTCTGTTCACAAATCCTTCATGTGCGTTCTATTTCAAACCCATTCAAAATCTTCATTGTGTCCTTGTCAGCTGAAGAATTTGCGAACGAAACATTAAAATTTTCATATCTGAATTTTTGGCTTTTGCCTCTCAAACCGTTCCACATTCCACGATATGATTATCTTTTCACTCACGATCTCACACGATCTCCACCTCTCTGTACGTGGGTGACACATGTCGTATAAATGAGAAGGGTCAGGGGCACGTTCGTCCATTTTCCTCGGGCGAGCGGTTATTCACCTCGGCTATAAATACCCCTCACCCTCCTCAGACTGTTTTTACTCCGCTCGACCTCACTCCCTCGCTCGAGCTCTCAAAGCCTAGCGCTGCCGCTACTTCCATCGTCGCCGGTGAGGAAGAGCTTCGCTGCCTCGACCTCGTCGTCATCGTACTCGCGCCGGCCGCGGATTTCTTCACTCCACCGCCGCCATAGCTGTCTTCCTCTCCAAGTTAGGGCATGGAAGATCTAAACTGACGAGCTTCAAATCTACTACTCTCAGTTCGTCGTGTTCTTCGTCAAGGGTAATTAAAAGTTACTTACTGCCCTTGTTAATTCCAGTGATTCTGACAAATCTTCAAAAAGGTGTTTATTCTTCAATCTTCACACTCTAAACACCTCACACAAACATCTATTCTTGATCTGTTTCTCTAAGCAACATTTTTCTTCAAGATTCCTCAATTGTGTGGATTTTTCAATCTATACAACTCTGGAACCTAAGTCAAAGAATGCTTAGTGAAATTCCTCAAGACACATCTGGTCAAATTCCTCAAACTTGTTTCTTTTTGCAAAAACTTCTGAGAACGCATATGACCTCTCCAAATTCTTCGCACCTATACTCTATTCACAGGTACACATGTACGCTGCTGAATCACTAGGTTCTCATCAACTTAACTCATTTGCAGCGTTCCTCGAAGAAAAGTTGCATACCTCTTCAGAGAACTCAATCGTTCAAAATCCTCAGCTGAAGAAAATGGCCGACGGCAAGAAACCTCAGAAGGGAGGGAAGAAACTGGAAGTCCACAATGCATTTGAGATACCTAAAGACATCTATGCAGGGTACTGCATTCCTCATGAAACTAAGAATGAGCGTAAAGTATGCATTCAGAGGATAGAGAGGAGATGGGCTAGATAATGGAGGGAGTATAGATATGTGACTCCCAAGTACATGAAGAAATTCACAGTACACCCTCCATGCCCAAGACCTCCACTGGCACCTGGCCAAGTTGCTGATCCCCAAGGAGTGGGCCAAGCGTCAAGCTAAGATGGCCAAAATGGCAAAAGAGGCAGTGAAGAAATTCAATGAAGATTCTGCTGTTGCCACTACTGAGGCCTCTGCTAGCAAGCCTAAGAAGGCTATGCCCAAGAAGCCCGCACACAAGCCCAGTGCTTCTGCTTCAATGCCCTCACGACCAAGCTCCTCAGCAATGCCCTCACGGCCTAGCTCTGCAAAGCCCTCACGGCAAATTCCTCAAACTGCTCCTCCTCCTCCAAAGTCCTCAGCACCTGTGCATCTCGCCTCGTGCCAAAGGACCACAGGCATCTCAATTGCCTCAGGAGCCTTTGCAAGTTCTTCAGCTCCTCCGTATTCCTCAACAGGCCCCACCTTGCTGAAGACCAAGGCCACTGCTGGATGAGGCACTAGACCAAGTCCTCACAAGAAGCAGGGGGAGATTGTAAGTGCATCTAGTGCCCCTTAGTGATTTTGGTGTATTGAAGACCTATAGGTTAAGGGACTGATGCCTTTGTGAGTGTACACAGGTCTATAAGTCTATGAGGAGTTTGATATTTACAGAGAAAGTCGACCCCTAAAAATGCATGTCTTCACTGAAGACTTTGGATTTCTGAAGACTTTCTAAAGACTTTGAAAGTGAAGAAATTAGTGTGACCGTGAAGACTTGATATTCATGCGAGGAACATGAAGCATGAAGACTTTTGTTTTCGTAGTTTCATTTTCTCTTTCTTGAGTCATAGGAAACACCGTACTATTAAAGGGGGTCGAGGAAAAACTACGGAAAAGTTTCCAAGTGATGCTCATCTCAAAATCCTACACCTACCAATCCTTTTGAGTGAAGCCATTGGAAATCTCTTGCAGTTTAGTCAATTTCTTCAGTGACAGAGACGAAGTTCTTTTGGTCTCTGAGGAATTTGTTCTGACCGAGGAGTTAGGAATTCGCCAGTGCGGATTGCCTACAAGTGAGGAACATGATTGCCCTGAGGAATTTGAGCCTCAAATTTCCGACCGTTGCTGTGCTACGCGCCAGCTGTCCCAAAATATATATCCACCTAACGGTCATATCATTGAAGGGCATTTATGTCTTATCATGTCGGGCTGCTCCCTAGGCTATAAATAGCCGCCCCCTACAACCACTAGCTGGTTGGCTGCTCCGAGAGAAACTTACACTTGTCATTGAGAGCATCCCATCCTCCGAGGACTTTGAGCGAAAATCATCAAGTGAGGAGAACCCAAACCCAAACACCTACAAATCCTAAGTGATTGAGCATCACTGAAGAAATTGTTCCTGTGTGAATCCGACGCTTGTTACCTTTGAAGACTGTGCATCTTCCAGACGGTTAGGCGTCATGGTCTAGAGCATCCAAGAGGAAATTGTGGATCGCCGAGTGACCAAGTTTGTGAAGGTTTGGAAGTCACCTAAAGACTTACCACAAGTGATTGTGCAAGGTCTGTGTGACCTTAGCTCAAGGAGAATATGGTGAGGACTGTGTGTCCCGGACTATGTGCCCTCAGGTTTAAATACCTAGCCGCTCCAACCAGGCGTACAACTGTCACAACAGTTCGAACTGGTCTACCAAATCACTGTCTTCACCAAGCCTACTGGTTCTATTTCCTCAACCCTTTCATTTCCTCATTTATGTGTTGTTTGCTTGTTCATATCTGTTTGAAGACTTTGACTGAAAACTTTCTCAATTTCCTTAGTTCAATTTCTTCAGTCTGTTTGTCTTCATCCTATTTATCCCGTGCTTACGCTCTCTGTACTCTGTGTTTGTTTTCATTTCATCATGATGACTGTGCTTATGTTATGTCTGCATCTGAGTACTTATTCACGCTGCAAGTAGTTCTTCGCTAAGGAATTTCCTCACCCTGAAATTCCTCAGTGAAGAATTCATAAAAATCGTGTATTCACCCCCCTCTAGTCGACTTAACGCACTTTCAACCCCCTGGCGCGCCGTGGGGGGTTGTGGTCGCCACGTGGGCCCCCTCACTTCTTCCTCCCACACGGTCACTTACCTCCAGAAAAAATCACTTTAGCTCTCTCTCTCTCTCTCTCTCTCTCTCTCTCTCTCTCTCTCGTGTTCTTGCTCCCGAAACCGCGGATTTCGATCTCTTTGCTCGAAGCTCCGTTTCCGAAACTGTTTCGGGGATTTGTTGCTTGGTATGTGACTCCACCACTTGTCCAATTAGTTTTTGTTTGAGTGGTTTATACTTTGAATAAATAGCTACTCTTGGTGCTGCTGTAGATGTGCTTGCATGTTCAATTCTTAGTGTTCTAAGTAGTTTGAATGCTTTCTATGGCCTCTATGTATCCCTATGTGTAGTTGCTATTAGTTTAGTGAAGTTTTGTTGGTAAAATTTTGTGGACTAAGAATTCAGATTTTTGTTCATAGGAAAATTTGTACACGGACATTATGAACCTGTTTGGAAGGAGTTCTTCGAGGAGAAGGTCCTCGGGGCATCTTCTAGTGACAGCTCTGCTCGCCGGTCTTATGTTGAACCAAGTGAAAGTTCCACGCGAGATGCCGCTACCAAAACTTGCTTATGGCCTTGCGATGAGTATATGGTGAAAGTGGGCATTAAGGAGGAATTTGAGCAATATGTTCACAATGCCGGTCTCGGTCCCTACTTTTCAGATAAGTGTGAACAACACCATCTTCTCACTGAATCATTTGTCAAAGTATTTAAATATTTTCCACGTGAGTCTAGGGTGTCATTTATGCTTTATGATAACCCATTTACTATTCCACTAGAGAACTTTGCTTACCATTGCAAACTTCCATTTTGGGGTTCGCTTGATGAGCCAGAGAAGGCTGAGTATGAGTCTTTCTTGACTAGCCTTTGTTACGGTAAAAATAGGGGAGTGAGACAAGGAAGAATAAAGAGCATTCACTTTCCCGCAATTCAGTACCTTGCATTATTTAACGGGAAATGCATAGTAGGAAAGCAAGACTGTAGCATACTTTGTGCTCCAGACTCGAGCCTCATTCACACCGCTCTCACAGGTTAAAGGAATTATAACCTTGGAGCGATTGTTGCACGTAGACTTCAACATAACGCCAAAAGTGGCTGGTTCTATGGTGGAATATTTGCCACATGTTTAGCACAAGGGCTGGGTGTTTCACCTTTGCCTTTTGACCCTATCCTACCCACTCGGTATTTAGGCTTTGATTCTTTGAAGGATCATAAGATTCTTGCGGGAAGGGCTGATAACTTCACTTATAGTCTGATGTTTAACCAATCACATGTTCTGGACACATATTTGCGTGCGCCTGCTCTCTTTGATTATAACAGCAAGGAAAGGTATTTTGTTCTTGAGAGCAAGGCCCGAGCTCACAACGCAGCAGTGTTGGCGGCACGGCGTGCTGAGGCCTCCGCACCGAGAGCCTCCGTGAGCTACCACGCCGACTACTACCCTCCAGGCTACTGATCGACTACCAACTTAGGCCAAAAGCCTAAGCTTGGGGGAGTACGTGTTTCTCACCGACATTATATTCATGTTCACATATCATTCTGTTTGTCGGTGTTCACACTTTTTCATTGTACCATCCATGCTTAGATTAATTTTCTTGCTTTCTTCTTGTGTGTTTGAAAAACTTTAGAAAAACCAAAAAAATTAGTTATAGTAATTTACTTTCCATGCATGCTTAGTAGTAGCACTAAAAAGAAAATCCAAAAAGATTTCCTTGTTCTTCTTTTCCTTGTTGGGAGCTTTCCTTTTTATTTGCTTGTTCAAGAAAACCAAAAACTCCAAAAATATTTCAGTGTGTTTCTCTGAATTTCTTTTCTTTTTATTCGAGTCTTACCAAGGAGAAGACCACAATGAAAATGTTGAGTGACTCTCATATGAATAATTGTTGAACTGATAAAGAGCCCATTTTACCTTGTCTTCTCCTGTTGAATAAAATGTTTTGCAGATTCCAGCTTAGTCCATGGCACTCTTGCACTATTATTATTTTCATATCATTCGGTCGTGCAAGTGAAAGGCAATAATGACGATATTCGATGAGCTGGCCGTGGCAAAGAGAAACTGGTATGAACTTGACTTGTTCTTGTTGTGTAAATATGTTTAACCTAGTGCCCATGCTTCAGCCCATTATGATTAAACATGTTTGCAATGACAATTAGAGATTATAGTTTCTCATGCCATGCATAAGTAGCTGGGAGTGGATAATGATTTATCTTGGATATCAACATAGCGTTAAAATGATTGTGATGTAGTATGATGATATGGTATCCTCCTCTGAATGTTCGAGTGGCTTGACTTGGTACATGTTCATGCATGTAGTTGAATCAAAACCAACATAGCCTCTATAATATTTATGTTCATGGTGTTCATATCCTACTCATGCTAGTGTCCAATGTTACTTATGCATAATGCCTGGTTATGATCGCTGTTGCTCTCTAGCTGGCCACTTCCCAATCTTAATTGCTAGCCTTCGCCTGTACTAAGTGGGAATTCTGCCTGTACATCAAAAACCTTCAACCCAAAGTTATTCCATATGAGTCCACCATACCTACCTATATGCGGTATTACCCTGGCGTCCTAAGTAAATTTGCATGTGGCACCTCCAAAAACTTCTAAAAATTATCCTTTTTGTGTGCCTGGATCATTCGTGGAACGACAGAAGGTGGTCGATATCTTCCGTGCTAAGCATGTTATCCTCAGGTCGAGTGTTTATTCACTCGCTGAAAGGATCGAGAAGAGGTGTCTAGAGGGGGGGGGGTGTATAGACTCTTAGCAAAGAAAAGTTGCAGTTTTTATTTTCTTCAAGTTGAGGTGGAGTTTTAGCATAAGTTTAAACATTCACAATACATATCAAGCAAGCATGACAAGAGTATATGAGCAGCGGAAAGTAAAGCATGCAATTTGCGAGAATGTAAAGGGATGGGATTGGAGTGTGCAAACGCAATTTGAGACACGAGATTTTTGGCGTGGTTCCGATAGGTGGTGCTATCGTACATCCACGTTGATGGAGACTTCAACCGACGAAGGGTAACGGTTGCACGAGACCACGGAGGGCTCCACCCACAAAGGGTCCACGAAGAAGCAACCTTGTCTATCCCACCATGGCCATCGCCCACGAAGGACTTGCCTCACTAGGGTAGATCTTCACGAAGTAGGCGATCTCCTTGCCTGTAAAAACTCCTTGGTTCAACTCCACAATCTTGACGGAGGCTCCCAAGTGACACCTAACCAATCTAGGAGACACCACTCTCCAAAAGGTAATAGATGGTGTGTTGATGATGAACTCCTTGCTCTTGTGCTTCAAATCATAGTCTCCCCAACACTCAACTCTCTCTCACGGATTTGGATTTGGTGGAAAGAAGATTTGAGTGGAAAGCAACTTGGAGAAGGCTAGAGATCAAGATTTATGTGGTTGGAATGGAATATCTTGATCTCAACACATGAGTAGGTGGTTCTCTCTTAGTGTATCCTGGAAGTGTAGGCACGTTCTGATGGCTCTCTCCACAAATGAAGAGTGGGTGGAGGGGTATATATAGCCTCCACACAAAATCTAACTGTTACACACAATTCACCAAACTCAGTGGGACCGAATCAGAAAACTCGGTCAGACCGATTTAGTTCATAATGTGACCGTTAGGCATTTCGGTGGGACCGATATGATCAACTCGGTGGGACCGGTGTGCTAGGGTTAGGGTAAAACCTCATCTCAGTTTGACCGATTACACAAACTCGGTGGGACCGATTTTGGTAATGTGCTAACTAGAGAGTTGGTCAAGCAAACTCGATGAGACCGATTACAAATCTTGGTGGGACCGAAATTGTTGCAATAGGAACCAGAGAGTTTGCAAGCCCATCTCGGTGAGACTGAATTGATTAGGGTTCCTGGTAGTGGTTATGTCAAATGAACTTTGTGGCACCGGATAGAACAAATCGGTGGGGCCGAGTTTGACTTTTGGTTTGGAACATATGTGGATATGAGTAAGTGGTTGAGGGTTTTTGGAGCATATCACTAGGCACTTGAGCAAGCAAGCCATTAAGCAACACCTCATCCCCTTTTAATAGTATTAGCTTTCCTAAGGACTCAATGTGATCTTGGATCACTAAAATGAAAATGTAGAGTCTTGAGATTTGAGCTTTTGCTAATCTCCTTTCCTTAGCATCTAGAAGGGGTTCCACATCCTCTTGTCCACGCCACTCCACTGTTGAACTCATCTGAAATATACTAGATAAAAGTATTAGTCCAACAAGAGATATGTTGACATTAATTACCAAAATCACCCAGGGAGCACTTGTGCTTTAAATCTCCCCTTTTTGGTAATTGATGACAACATACATCAATGCCTTAGATAAAGATATAAGGAATAGTAAGTAAAGCTTTGGAAAGACATGTAACATGCATAGAATCCCCCTATATGTATGCAATCATGTCAATATAGAATGTGAGAGCAAGTGACTGCATAAACATGACAGAGCAAGCAATGTGTTACATGTATCTTGGCTATATGCATTAGAGCAGATGATGTGAATATATGAAGTGTACCTTCATGTTCATGAGTCCTTCTTGCAAACAATATGTACATCAGCAAGAGATCATCATGCACATGAGTGTGATGCATATACTTACCTCATGGTCTTGAGCTGGCTTAGGAAGAGATGAACCTGAGTAAACAAGGTTAGATAACACAGAAACATCTACTAGACAGAGAAAGAGCTTCAAACCACAAGAGTACCAAGATTGGGATGACATGTAGAGAGTGAGTACTAGGTACTCTATTGGATATAGACATGTCCCCAAAGGTAAAAGATATGCAATGAATTCGAAGATTTCCTTCCCTTAGAGATCTTTCTTCCCCTGAATCTGATGTTAGATAATGGGAGAATGTAGGGAAATGTGTGGCACCCCGGCTCAGAGCAACCGGTTTACCTTGCATTGCCAGCCCAGAGATCAAGTCTTCTGGAAATACACAACAACATGGTACAGAAACAACCGCTTTATTGATGCTAGCGGATTACATAGCTCTGATATTACATCGAGATTCGAGGCCAAGCAGCACACAGGTGCTGCTGGACAGTATGTACATTATTTAATGAACATGATGGGGCCTCAATCACACGAACTACGCGGCAGTGGAAGAACGACGAAGTGGAACTCCATAGCACAGGGACACCAACGTGGACACGGCCTAGACACGAGATGCGCTCCGATGTGAACCGACTTGCCTGAAAGCTGGCATAACACGCCAGGTCAGTACATTGAATGTACTTGCAAGCTCACAACAAACATAAGCACGATGATAGACAATATCAAGATATTTAAACAGGTTAATGTAATGCAAAAACTACTGCCGAAGGAAAACAAACGATTCATGCAATGAGTCCCACGGACTCGCTTACCAGACGGTTACCTCGTAACCAAACGGTGACCATGCCTGGGTCACACCTGAAACCAATCACTCATGAACACCTCAAGTGTTCATGCTTCACCACGAACCAATGCATCACAACAATCACTTAGTTTGCAAGATTTATTAGAAAAGTTGATCCATGGTGTGACTTACTCACGAGTTATGCCCATAACCGAGGACGCGGCTATCGATAGATTAAATACACTCTACAGAGGTAGCGCACTTTACCCACACTACGGAACACCTAGCCTCGCATTCCCATTCGGGTGGACCAAAGCATTCCGACGAATCCCTCCCTTTGTCATGCACTCTCCCCGGCCACTTCGACCAACTCCCACTCAGGGCTAGGTCTTGGGTGTCCCCGTGTCTACCAAAGACACCAACGGGCACCGTCATGGCAAAACGGTCCCAAACGGGGACAAGGTACCATAAAAACAAAAATGAGCACACAAGGTTATGTCTGCCTACCGGGCCAGGGTATGCACGCCCATAACCTCCCCTCGCGGGAGGCACCGGTGAGAGTCACAACAAAGGACCGAATCAAGACCTTCCTATAAGGTAAATGTGGTCGCACTGAATTAAAAACCCGATTCAGTGGCACCATGATGTGATCAACATCATATTCAAGTTGAACTTAATCAAGTTTAGCTTTGACAAAAACTTTTTATCATCAACATGATATAACCCAAAAAGAATCATGCAACTACTCGTCATGCAAAGCAAACAACTCATATTCATGGATCAAACTTAACAATACATACATCTTGCAATACTTAGAACCAAAACTTTTCTGGTTATAACTCATTTTTATTTATCAAGCAATATTTTTATTAGTTCTTTATTTAAATGAAACTATCACTTAGTAAAATAACTACCATTAATTTCCATAGCAATATGCATAGTGCAACATATTACTCTACTTAGCCAAACAAGCTCATGCATTCAACCAGTAACTAAAACAAACATATCAAGCATGGTAAAGTAACTAGAAATTAACTAAATTTATTTATCAAATTTTAAATGCAAATAAACACTCATATTCAAGTAGAAAATCATAGATATTGAAATAACACCATCCAAATGCTGGTGTGGCTTGCCTTAGTGTAGAGGAGGATCACACCCCTCTTGGTTTGCTTCAAGACAAGCTTCTCCTTCTGAAAAAGAATTTAAAACCACAAAAATATTTGTCAAAACACATTATGAAAATCACCAGAAATTCTAGACAGCAAGGAAAAATGCACCTTTCGGTGTGCTGCTAGAGCTTTCTGAAACAAAGACAATGCAAAAAGAATCAAATCATTTGGACTTATGGTTTAGAAATGGTGGCTGGTCAAAGTTAAGTGAAATTTCTGAATAATATTTGAATTAAACAGAAATCCTGGGGGGGGGGGGGTGACGTCGAAGGCGTAAAACAGAAACACCCCTCCACTCGTACCGCTTCGGGCGCGAGTGGTGAGACCGACAGGTGGGTCCTGTGCGTCAGGAGAGAGAGGGGGCGAGTGAGATCAGAGAGAGGCGGAGCTTCGCCGAAGCTTACGCCGGTGACGAGGGGGTTTGGGGCTAGGCTAGAGGGATAGGATTGAAGCGGGGCTCGAGGCACACCTGCCCGTACCCGTGGCTTGGCGAGAGGTGGACGGAGCCGCTCAAGGTTGAGCTCGCAAGCTACGATGGCGGATGGGTTTCGCCGGAGAGGTTGAAGACCATGGCTAGGGGCGGCTCCGAGGGCTTGGCGGCGTCCAGGCAGCACCAACAGACCACCAAGGCCCCACCCAAGCAGCTGCTTGAGCTCGAGAGGCCCTGGAGAGCGGCGGCTGGCCTGCAGGGATCGCCGGAGTTCTCGGGTCGGGGCGACGGCCAGAGGCCTGCCTAACCGAGCTGCGGTCGTTCTACATGTTCGTCGGGGTTGTGTGGAGTGGTGCTTGGCCAGGATTCGAGGCGGGGTCGCTTTATATAGCCGAAGCAAGGGGGAAACGTGTTGCCGCTAGAGCTCTCTAGACACGCGGCGAACGGTGACGAGAAGCTCCAAGGCGAGGGGGCAAAGGCTCAGCGTCAACGCAGGAGCTTGCCCACGCTCGCGGACCAGCACATGAGGCGGTTGGGGAAGTGGACAAGCGCACGCGCGCATTGTGGCGTTTTGGCCGTGACGCGCCCGTGCTTGCTGCGGCGGCTCCGGCGTCAGTGAGCGCCAGGGAGTAGTCAAGGGTGATGGGTTGGGGCTTGTGGCACGGTGCGGCAGTCGGCGGCGAGCACTGGAACAAGCACGCGCGAAACAGAGGGCAAGGCGCCAGCTAGAGCGCGTCGAGACGCTGCCAGGCGCTGTGTCCTCGCGTGGTCACCAAGCTGGTATGGTCAAAACGACGCCCATGAGCGGCCAAACCTTGTCTACGCGTTCGACCATGCAGTGTTTAGTCTAGGAGAGTTGATGGTTCATGCCCAGGCTGACCAGACTTGACTCTACTAAGCTGACAAGTTTCAGTCTAGAAACTTGGTCGCCAAGTTTGGCCACCTTCTAGAAGGCCATTAGGGCTGATCTCCTAGGGTTTAGGGTTTCTTAGGAGGGTGTTTAAGCTCAAGAAAGATCAAGGCTAAAATCTCAAGGAAAAATGTACTTGCTGTACAAACTGGAAGTTTGGGCCAGAATAGAAATGATTTTCTACAGCAAAAATATTCCACCTGATATGCAACCGTACCGACTCTAGCCATGACGGGGAATGGACCGATATATCTGGGTGCCAATTTTCCGCGGGTCTGAAACCTCTTGACTCCTTTCATAGGGGTGACTCGGAGATATATGTGTTCTCCGGGTTCGAAGCTGATCTGACGATGTTTGGCATCATAGTAGCTCTTCTGTCGAGATTTGGCCAATTGCAGTCTGTCGCGGATTTCCTTGACTTGCTTCTCCGCTTCGAGCATTAAATCAGTCCCGAAAATGCGGCTGTCTCCGGTTTGAGACCAGTTCAATGGAGTGCAACATTTCCGGCCATACATGGCTTCATAGGGTGACATCTTTAAGCTGGCCTGGAAACTGTTGTTGTAGGAAAACTCGGTGTAGGGCAAACAGTCTTCCCACTTGGTTCCTTGGGCCAATGTACATGCCCTGAGCATATCTTCAAGTATTTGATTTACTCGCTCAGTCCGTCCATCTATCTGAGGATGATAGGCCGTGCTGTATTTCAAAGCGGTCCCCAAGGCTTGATGTAGTCGGGACCAAAATGCGGAGGTGAAGAGAGATCCCCTGTCGGAGGTGATCGTCTTGGGTACTCCATGCAGACTGACGATTCTTGACACATACAGCTGTGCGAGTTGGTTTGCACAGTATGTGGTCCGGATCGGAAGGAAGTGTGCCACCTTTGTTAAGGTGTCCACTATGACCCATATTGCGCCGTTTCCTCGATGAGACCTTGGTAGTCCGGTGATGAAGTCCATACAGATATCATCCCATTTCCATTGGGATACCGACAGAGGTTAGAGGAGTCCGGCGGGTTTTTGGTGTTCCGCCTTTACCTTGTTGCATATGTCGCAACAGGCCCCAAAGTATGCGATGTCTTTCTTCATTCCATCCCACCAAAATACCCGACGAAGGTCCTCATGCATTTTGGTACCACCGGGATGAATTGAGTATGGTGCTTCATGCGATTCTGCCAATATTTTCTTCTTCAGATTTTCTTGGTTGGGTACGCAGAGTCTTCCTCGGAACCTTAGTGAACCTTGCTGATCCATAGAGAAATCTGGTGCACGCCCTTGGTGCACCTTCTGAACATATATTATTAACATCTCATCATTTTCTTGCGCGCTGTGGATTTCTTCTTCGAGAGTAGGGGCAACCTCCAATATATTGACAAGACGGGCGTCGGTGATTACCAAATTGAGCTGCATGATTTCTTCATAAAGCTCAGGAGGCAGTGAATCCATTAGCGCATTAAGGTTGGCTGGTTTGCGGCTGAGGGCGTCAGCCACCACATTAGCTTTGCCCGAGTGATAATTTATCCCAAGGTCGTAGTCCTTCACCAATTCGAGCCATCTTCGCTCTCGAAGGTTCAAATTGGGCTGAGTGAATATATACTTGAGACTCTTATGATCGGTGAATATCTGGCACTTCTTTCCAATCAGATAGTGTCTCCAGATCTTCAAAGCGTGCACCACCGTGGCCAATTCCAAATCATGGGTAGGATAGTTTCCTTCGTGTTGCCGCAGTTGGCGAGATGCATATGCCACCACTTTGCCATCTTGCATGAGTACGCACCCCAGTCCTCTTCTGGATGCATCGCAGTAGACATCAAAACTGCGGTAGATGTCTGGAAGAGTTAATACTGGTGCCGACGTCAGCCTGATTTTTAACTCATTGAAACTCCGCTCGCAGTCCTCAGTCCATACGAACTTCTTATCCTTCTTCAGAAGCTCAGTCATTGGCTTGGCGATCTTCGAGAAGCCTTCGATAAAACGGCGATAATATCCGGCTAGTCGAAGGAAACTCCGGATTTCTGAGAGTGTAGTGGGTGCGGACCAATAAAGTACATCCTTCACCTTGCTTGGGTCCACTGAGATTCCTTCTGCCGAGAGGACATGCCCGAGGAATCCCACTTGTTGGAGCCAGAACTCACATTTGCTGAATTTGGCATAAAGCTGATGGTCGCGAAGCCTTTGCAGAACTACTCGAAGATGCTCCTTGTGTTCGTCCTTGCTCTTGGAGTAAATGAGGATGTCATCAATGAACACCACCAAAAATTTATCCAAGAAGTCCATAAACACCTTGTTCATCATATGCATAAAGAATGCAGGAGCGTTGGTGAGGCCAAAGGACATAACGGTGTACTCATAAAGACCGTACCGAGTGGTGAACGCGGTCTTAGGGATATCTTCCTTCTTTATCTTGAGTTGATGATATCCAGTCCTCAAATCAATTTTTGAGAATACTTTGGCCCCACTAAGTTGATCAAACAAATCATCGATCCTCGGCAGTGGATACTTGTTTTTGATGGTGACGTCATTCAGCTGTCTGTAGTCTATGCATATTCATAGACTGCCATCCTTTTTGTCCACGAAGATTGCTGGTGATCCCCATGGTGAAGAGCTTGGGCGGATGTATCCTTTCTGCAGCATCTCATCCAGTTGTTTCTTCAACTCCACCAATTCTGAGGAAGGCATCCGATAATATTTCTTATGTATCGGAGTGGTTCCAGGCACCAAGTCAATTGCAAACTCCAATTCTCGGTCTGGTGGCATGCCTAGTAATTCATCAGGAAAGACGTCTGGATACTCACTGACCACATCAATTAATTCCACTTCTTCTGCCACTGCTGCGAAAACCATATCTTTTGTTTGTATGCGCTTGCGGGCATCAAAACTTGTGGTGCGACCTTCCATATTTTTCAGGGTAACTTCTCTGGTCGCACAGCTGATGCAGACTTGATATTGAGTTAACCAATTCATGCCCAGAATGATGTCCAATTTGTTGGAATCGATGATTATCAACGATGTTGGAAACTTGACGCCCTTGATGTCAATTTCCAAATTTCGGCAGATGAGATTGCTTCTGAGTAGGGATCCCGGGGATTGTACCAGCATGTGCTTTCCCAAAATCGAGCAAGGAAATTGTTTTGGGAAGCAAAACTCCGCGAAATAAAAGAGTGGGAAGCCCCAGAGTCAAATAAAATTACGGCGGGTATGTCATTAACAAGAAACATACCAATGACGACTTCCGGGTCCTCTTGAGCTTCGTCCGTGGAGATGTGATGAATTTGCCCTTGAATCATATCTGGGGCGGAATACGGCTCCATGTAGTTGACTTGCGGCTGAAAGGGAGCTACGTGCTTGTTGTTCTTGGGACACTGTCTGGCGTAGTGTCCGGTTTGACCACAGCTGAAACATGAATTGTTGCGCTGACAGTCTTCGCGCACCGGGCTGGTCACGACATTCTTGACTTGTGTAGTAGTCTTGTTTACATTCTGCTGCCAATTTGGTTTGTACTCCACCTGAGTCTGTTGCCAAGTACGAGCCTTTTGCACTGGTTGCATATCCTTCTTTGGCTCGAATTTGCGCTTGTGGTCGTTAACAGCTGGCTTGTGGTCGTGCAGGAGCTTGTGTTCCCTTTCGGTGATGAGGGCCTTGTTCACCAGAGTAAGGAAGTCTGGGAAATCAAACATGCTGAGAGTGCACCTGAGATGCTGATTCAGGCCTCCATGGAACCGGTCGATCTTCCGCTCTTCTGTGGCAACATTGTGGAGAGAATAGCGGGCCAAATGGTTGAATTTGTTAAGATACTCGTTGACGGTCATGCTGCCTTGAGTGAGAGCGAGGAATTCGCGCTGCTTGATCTTCATAACTCCGGTGGGAATATGATACTTGTGGAATTGTTCCTTGAATTTTGCCCAAGTAATTTCCTCGTCTGTAGGCCATATTGCCTTGGCATTATCCCACCATATAGCTGCAGCTCCTTCGAGATAATGCGTTGCGAAGGGAACCTTGTCCCCTTCTTCAGTGCGAGCAATCTCCAGTTTCCTCTCCATAGTCCTTAGCCAGTCGTTGGCGTCCAAACGATCGGTAGCGTGGCTGAAACTAGGAGGCTTGGTTCGCTGAAAATCTGACAGCTTGGAGTGATGGCCATTCTGGTTTCCATTCTGCCCAACCATAACTTGCACACTTTTCAGGATTTCCAGCAGGTCGTTGCTCCTTCTTTCTTCAAACATTCGCAGGATCTGATCGGTGGAAGGTGGATGTGGCGGTGGCGGCGGAGGTGGCTGGTACGGCTCGGGGGAATGTCCCGCCTGTCTTGCGGAACGACGGACAGGGACATCCTCACAAGCTTGGCTGCTGCTGCCTCCACGCGTCATCCTATTTTTGTTTTCCCAATACATAGCAACCATGATGAGAAAATTCCAAAATGGGGGAAAAAGCCAATGACATATCCCGGAAGAAAACAGCAAATGAAAACCAAGGCGAATAATAAGTTCCAACATAGTTATACATAGTCCCAACATGAAAGTAAACATCACAGCGGGTCTACTACCCTCGTACATGAAACTACGCATCATGACAAGTGCGATTACAGCCATACATCATGCTCATGACTACATCGATACTCTAACGGTCTACTGCTCGGTTCGGTGCTGCTGCAGGCTCGTCTCCTGAGCCGGACCCTGATCCTGAACTGATAACAGAGACCTCCGGGTCAAGAGAGACGCGACGACGCTGCCTTGAGGGCTCTCCCTCAGGGGCAGGCGGGGGATGGGATCTAAGCATAGGAGCAGCAGGAGTAGCGACAAGGGAAGACCATGCAGCAGGAGCGCTGCGAGAGTTCACCATCAGAGGGTTAACGGTACCCTGCGAGGTCGTCAGGGGGACGGAGGTAGAAGAAACCGGAGCAGAAGTATAGATGACAGCGGGAAGAGGGTTCCTCATACGGGCAACTGCGAGAGCGGTGCGGGCACGTGAAAGCTCCCGAGCTAACTCGTAGTTCAGGAGATAACTAGCGGTGTTGTAGTGAGAAAGGTGGCTAGTGGGACGATCGCACGCCGGATTAATCAAGGGAAAGCGGATACGCCCATTCTTGTGCAGAGATGGGTAGTAGAAAAGACCAGGGTGGGTGTGCATGCGAACCTCGTTATAGCGCAAGTCTACAAGAGCCTTGAGAGCAGCAAACTGAACCGCCTGAGATGGCGTAGAAGCAAGACCACCCTTAGTCGAACGAGTGTAAGCGCCGGAAGGGGAACTGTGGTGTAGAGAGACCTCAGCATAATACTCATACAATGCACCGGCCAGATGCTTGCGATACACCCGATACTCTGGATCAGCACCCTCTGGGTAGAGTCGTCACCACACGTTCTGAAGCAGGTGCGGCGATGTGTACGGAGCTGGCTCAGGATGGTACAAGATCGGTACTGGTGCTATCTACACTCACAAACCATACGGTTAGTAATAACAAATAAAACATGCATGCAATACAACAATCAATTTCTATGGCTACTAGCACTCAAACGAAGCTATCTACCATTTCACTAACGCGCTAACGGTCTAGCGTGTCCTACAATCAGCGCAGCTCTGATACCAAGCGTTGTGGCACCCCGGCTAAGAGCCGGTTTACCTTGCATTGCCAGCCCAGAGATCAAGTCTTCTGGCAATACACAACAACATGGTACAGAAACAACCGCTTTATTGCTGCTAGTGGATTACATAGGTCTGATATTACATCGAGATTCGAGGCCAAGCGGCACACACGGTGCTGCTGGACAGTATGTACATTATTTAATGAACATGACGGGGCCTCGATCACACGAACTACGCGGCAGCGGAAGAACGACGAAGTGGAACTCCATAGCACAGGGACACCGACGTGGACACGGCCTAGACACAAGATGCGCTCCGATGCGAACCGACTTGCCTGAAAGATGGCATAACAAGCCAGGTCAGTACATTGAATGTACTTGCAAGCTCACAACAAACATAAGCACGATGACAGACAATATCAAGATATTTAAACTACCGAAGGAAAACAAACGATTCATGCAATGAGTCCCATGGACTCGCTTACTAGACGGTTACCTCGTAACCAAACGGTGACCATACCTGGGTCACACCTGTAACCAATCACTCATGAACACCTCAAGTGTTCATGCTTCACCACGAACCAATGCATCACAACAATCACTTAGTTTGCAAGATTTATTAGAAAAGTTGATCCATGGTGTGACTTACTCACAAGTTATGCCCATAACCGAGGACGCGGCTATCGATAGATTAAATACACTCTGCAGAGGTAGCGCACTTTACCCACACTACGGAACACCTGGCCTCGCATTCCCATTCGGGTAGACCAAAGCATTCCGACGAAACCCTCCCTTTGTCATGCACTCTCCCCGGCCACTCTGACCAACTCCCACTCAGGGCTAGGTCTTGGGTGGCCCCGTGTCTACCAAAGACACCAACGGGCACCGTCGTGGCAAAACGGTCCCAAACGGGGACAAGGTCCATAAAAACAAAAACGAGCACACAAGGTTATGTCTGCCTACTAGGCCAGGGTATGCACGCCCATAACCTTCCCTCGCGGGAGGCACCGGTGAGAGTCACAACAAAGGACCGAATCAAGACCTTCCCATAAGGTAAATGTGGTCACACTGAATTGAAAACCCGATTCAGTGGCACCATGATGTGATCAACATCATATTCAAGTTGAACTTAATCAAGTTTAGCTTTGATAAAAACTTTTTATCATCAACATGATATAACCCAAAAAGAATCATGCAACTACTCATCATGCAAAGCAAACAACTCATATTCATGGATCAAACTTAACAATATATACATCTTGCAATACTTAGAACCAAAACTCCTCTAGTTATAACTCATTTTTATTTATCAAGCAATATTTTTATCAGTTCTTTATTTAAATGAAACTATCACTTAGTAAAATAACTACCATTAGTTTCCATAGCAATATGCATAGTGCAACATATTACTCAGCCAAACAAGCTCATGCATTCAACCAGTAACTAAAACAAACATATCAAGCATGGTAAAGTAACTAGAAATTAACTAAATTTATTTATCAAATTTTAAATGCAAATAAACACTCATATTCAAGTAGAAAATCATAGATATTGAAATAACACCATCCAAATGCTGGTGTGGCTTGCCTTAGTGTAGAGGAGGATCACACCCCTCCTGGTTTGCTTCAAGACAAGCTTCTCCTTCTGAAAAAGAATTTAAAACCACAAAAATATTTGTCAAAACACATTCTGAAAATCACCAGAAATTCTAGACAGCAAGGAAAAATCCACCTTTTGGTGTGCTGCTAGAGCTTTTTGAATCAAAGACAATGCAAAAAGAGTCAAATCATTTGGACTTATGGTTTAGAAATGGTGGCTGGTCAAAGTTCAGTCAAATTTCTGAATAATATTTGAATTAAACAGAAATCCTGGGGGGGGGACGTCGAAGGCGTAAAACAGAAATACGCCTCCACTCGTACCGCTTCGGGCGCGAGTGGTGAGATCGACAGGTGGGTCCCGCGCGTCAGGAGGGAGAGGGGGCGAGCGAGATCAGAGAGAGGCGGAGCTTCGCCGGAGCTTACGCCGGTGACGAGGGGGTTTGGGGCTAGGCTAGAGGGATAGGATTGAAGCGGGGCTCGAGGCGCACCTGCCCGTACCCGTGGCTTGGCGAGAGGTGAGCGGAGCCGCTCGAGGTTGAGCTCGCAAGCTACGGTGGCGGATGGGTTTCGCCGGAGAGGTTGAAGACAATGGCTAGGGGCAGCTGCGAGGGCTTGGCGGCGTCCAGGCAGCACCAACAGACCACCAAGGCCCCGCCCAAGCAGCTGCTTGAGCTCGAGAGGCCCTGGAGAGCGGCGGCTGGCCTGCGGGAACCGCCGGAGTCCTCTGGTCGGGGCGACGGCTAGAGGCCTTCCCGACTGAGCTGCGGTCGTTCTACGTGTTCGTGGGGGTTTTGTGGAGTGGTGCTTGGCCAGGATTCGAGGCGGGGTCACTTTATATAGCCGGAACAAGGGGGGGACGTGTCGCCGCCGGAGCTCTCTGGACACGCGGCGAACGGTGATGAGAAGCTCCAATGCGAGGGGGCAAAGGATCAGCGTCAACGCAGGAGCTTGCCCACGCTCGCGGACGAGCACAGGGGGCGGTTGGGGAAGTGGACAAGTGCACGCGCGCACTGTGGCGTTTTGGCCACGACGCGCCCGTGCTTGCTGCGGCGGCTCCGTCGTCAGTGAGCGCCAGGGAGCGGTTAAGTGTGATGGGTCGGGGCTTGTGGCGCAGTGCGGCAGTCGGCGGCGAGCGCTGGAACGAGCACGCGCGAAACAGAGGGCAAGGCGCCAGCCAGAGCGCGTCGAGACGCTGCCAGGCGCTGTGTCCTCGCTGTCACTAAGCTGGCATGGTCAAAATGACGCACAGGAGTAGCCAAATCTTGTCTACGCGTTCAACCATGCAGTGTTTAGTCTAGGAGAGGTGATTGTTCATGCCCAGGCCGACCAGACTTGACTCTACTAAGCTGACAAGTTTCAGTCTAGAAACTTGGTCGCCAAGTTTGGCCACCTTCTAGAAGGTCATTAGGGCTGATCTCATGGGGTTTAGGGTTTCTTAGGAGGGTGTTTAAGCTCAAGAAAGATCAAGGCTAAAAGCTCAAGGAAAAATGTACTTGCTGTACAAACTGGAAGTTTGGGCCAGAATAGAAATGATTTTCTACAGCAAAAATATTCCAAAAAGTGGTGCAATATTTTTGCATGGGAAGGTGTGCCATGTTTCTAAGAATATTCAGGAATTATCTCAGATTTTTCTAAGCAAGAAAAATTGAGGTTGCTTTGGAGCACAAGTTTCTGAAGTGAGTTTCAGAGAGAAAAATGAATATTTTTCTTTTATGAAAAATATTCATTTGATTATTTTGAGGATTTATCAAAGGAATAAAGTAGATAGGTCACTTGGGTGAAAGTCAAGGATATGCCCAAGTGACAAGTCCATTTGAAATGATTCAAAATCCAAATCGAATCAGGGCAAAAACCACGATAAAAACCAAGTCCGGAAAAGAGAGAGAAGGCAAGTCCGGAAAAAGAGAGAAGGCAAAATCCAGGCTGTCACAAAAGGTAAATCAGAGGAAAACAAATCTGAGCACAAAACATAACGCAAACTAACATGTCTTTCCCCTCTTAAAGACAGGTGTCTTCTCTCCTCTTGAACACCAAGCATATGGGGCCTTTGATGTGATTACCTCTCTCCCCCTTTCGATGTGATTAAGATTTGATGTGAGCTCTCTCTCCCCCTTTGACATCAATTTCCAAGAAGGGATCTTTTGGAGTGTGAGTGAAAATGGGTTTGGTCCTTGAGTCACAGAGCAAAGCAGCATGTAGAGTGTGATGCAGGTAGAGGACAAGAATCATCGAGTGGAGTTGGAGTAAATATGCAGGATGCAAATGGAAAATTGTCTTCTCTACAGTGAAATCGGTAACACCGAGTTGTATTCTTTGGTGGCACCGAAATGGTTCAGTTTGACCGAAAACGACATACCGTTGTGACCGAGTTCAGCACAGAGAGAACATTTGTCACCTCAGCTCACTAGGCAAATAAGATCTCACAAAGATTTTCAAGGAATTAACTGAAGGATTTGCAATGAATTGGATGCAGAAAATGCAGAACAAAGCAAAGTAGAGAAAAGAAACAAAATAGGATCTAGATGAAGTTTTTTTTGAAAAAAGGAAGGGGAACAAATATGCAAGGAACAAATGCAAGAACTCCGAGAAACACAAGAGAACTTCATCTAGAATTGGGCGGCGACAAAGTCACCTATGTTAGAGTATATTGACTGAGGAATCAAGTGAGAACACTTGATTGTAGGTCATACTCATCGTTTAAGCTTAAAAATGGGGTTACCATTTTTTGTTTAAGCATTTTGATGTATTCGCATCTTGTTGAGCTGCTTTGACCCATGTCTTGGGGTAAAGCTTCTCTAAGATGGAATATCATACCTTGGGTTGTGGTGTTGAACTTGGTCATGTAGTTGAACTTGTGTGGGATGCTCAAGGTTGATGTAGCGCATCATTGGTTTGGAGCACCTCTTGTAGTTTGAGTTCATCTAACTACATGGGTTAGTCTTGCAAGGAATAGCACTTGTGTATCCAAAATGACAATCATGAAATTTGATACCAAATGAAATTTGATATATAGAACTTGTCAAAGGATATGTTGAAGGGTTTCATGCTTCCTTGTCTTCAACCACCATGGTGTAGAGACTTGGTGATGTAGAGATTGCTCAAGATGTGAGTGAGTTGCAATCCCATAGATTTAGATTCATCCAAGTACCTACAATGGTTAGATAGCATGCAAGGGTACAAATATGTCCAAGACATATGATCATCATCATAAGAGAAAAGTCAAGGATTAGTCATAGGCTCATGCCTTGCATGTATCCAAATGGAGTTTCTACTCCAAGTTTGAAGCATCAATGATGTTCAATTCACCTCTCAAACGGCAAAATACTTTCTCATCAAGCGGTTTGGTGAATATATCCGCCAATTGCTTATCGGTACGAACATGCTTAAGATCAATGTCCCCTTTAGCAACATGATCTCGAATGAAATGATGACGAACTTCTATATGCTTAGTTCGAGAATGTTGCACGGGATTGTGAGCAATCTTAATAGCACTCTCATTGTCACAAAGCAATGGAACATGTTTCACATTGATCCCATAATCCTTAAGAGTTTGAGTCATCCACAGCAACTGATCACAACACGAACCGGCGACAATGTATTCCGCTTCGGCGGTGGATAAGGATACCGAGTTTTGTTTCTTGGAGGACCAAGACACAAGAGATCTACCAAGAAATTGACAAGTAACTGAAGTGGACTTTCTATCAACCTTTTCACTGGCATAGTCAGAGTCGGAGTAGCCAACAAGATCAAAAGAAGACCTCTTAGGATACCAAATGCCAAAATTTGGTGTATGTATTAAGTATATCACTATCCTTTACACAGCCTTAAGATGACATTCTTTGGGGGCCGCTTGATATCGTGCACACATGCACACACTTAGCATAATATCAGGGCGGGAGGCACATAGATATAACAATGAACCAATCATAGAGCGGTAAACCTTTTGGTCAACCGATTTGCCATCCTAGGTCAAGTCAAGATGTCCACTAGTAAGCATGGGTGTTTTCATACCTTTGCTTTCTTGCATGTTGAACTTCTTGAATAAGTCCTTGGTGTACTTTGTTTGAGAAACAAAGGTTCCTTCCTTAGTTTTCTTGATTTGTAAACCAAGAAAGAACTTGAGTTCACTCATCATAGACATCTCAAACTTCTTCGACATTAGCTCCCAAACTTTTCACTAAAATGAGAGTTAGTCGATCCAAATATGATATCATCAACATATATTTGGCACAAAAATAATTCACCGTTAACCCTTTTAGTAAAAATAGTAGAATCTATCTTTCCTATCTCAAAGCCTTTTTCAATAAGAAACTTGGTCAAGCATTTATACCATGCTCTAGGAGCTTGTTTAAGACCATAAAGAGCTTCGTGAAGTTTGTAAACATGGTCGGGTTTCTTAGGATTGACAAAGCCGGGAGGTTGTTTAACATAAACTTCCTCCTTGATTTCACCATTTAGAAAAGCACTTTTAATGTCCATTTGGTACAAGGTGATATCATGGTGATTAGCATAGGCAAGTAAGATGCGGATGGAGTCAAGTCTAGCAACGGGAGCATATGTCTCACCATAGTCCATACCTTCGACTTGAGTGTAGCCTTGGGCGACAAGACGTGCTTTGTTGCGAACAACTTGTCCATCTTCGTCTTGCTTGTTGCGAAACACCCATTTAGTACCAATGATGTTGTGGTTGTTGTCAGGCTTCTCGACCAATGTCCACACTTGGTTTCTCTCAAAGTTGTGTAGCTCTTCATGCATGACATTTATCCAATCCGGATCTTCTAATGCTTCTTCAACCTTCATAGGTTCAATGCTAGATATGAATGAATAATGTTCACAAAAATTAGCCAAACGAGTTTTAGAGCGAGTGATTCTCCTGGTTTGAATATCATTGAAGATTTGTTTGATAGGATGGTCTCTTGAGACTCTTGCTCGAACTCGTGAGAGATTTTGCTTGGGTTGGGGTGGAACATCTTCTTCTTCATCTTGTCCTTCTTCTTGGCCTTGTTCATTGTTGACGTTGTCGTTCTCTTGTCGTGGTGGAGAAGGAGGTTGATGAGGTTCATCTTGGTGTACTTCCTCGTTTTCTTCATCTTGGTGTGTCCCACTTGTGGATGCTTCCGGTCAACTCTTGGTTCACCTTGTCGTGAGGTAGAAGCTTCCAGTTGGATGGACGAGGTACTCTCCTTCACCTCCGTTGGACGAATCTTGCCAATAGATAAGTCTTGGATTGCTTCCGAAGGGTCTTTGTCTCCTACATCAATTGGCAATTGCTCTACTTGTGAGCCGTTAGATTCATCAAACTTCACATCTACCGTCTCTTCAACCTTTCGGGTGAAACTATTGTAGACACGGTAAGGGTGAGAGTTTGAGCCATAACCAAGTAGGAAACCTTCATGAGATTTAGGAGCAAATTTAGAACAACGATGCTTATCAAGAATGTAACACTTTGAGCCGAATACCCGAAAGTATCCAACTTGGGGTTTGTTACCGGTGAGAAGCTCGTATGCCGTCTTGCCGAGTAGCTTGTGAAGATACAAGCGATTTGTTGCATGACAAGCCGTCTCAACTGCTTCCGCCCAAAAGTGTTTTGGAGTCTTGTACTCATCAAGCATCGTTCTCACCATCTCAATAAGAGTCCGGTCTTCCTCTCAACAACTCCATTTTGTTGAGGTGTGTACGTAGCCGAGAACTCGTGTGAAATCCCCTCTTCGTCAAGAAAGGTATCCACATTTGCGTTCTTGAACTCCGTTCCATTGTCGCTGTGAACCTTCTTGATCTTCACTTCAAATTGATTTTGGGCCTTCCTAGCGAAGTTTTTGAAGATCTTTTGGACATGCGATTTATCATCAAGAAAGAACACCCATGTAAATCTTGAAAAATCATCGACTATGACTAGACCAAATGAGTTTCCACCGAGACACTTATAGGCATTGGGAGCAAAGAGATCCATATGAAGTAGCTCGAGCGGTCTTCTCGTGGTTATGATGTTCTTCACGGGGTGACTTCCTCCAACTTGTTTTCCTGCTTGGCAAGCACTACACATCTATCCTTGTCAAATATAACATCTTTCACACTAAGGATATGATTACCTTTAATAGGCTTATCAAGATTTCGCATGCCCACATGACCTAACCTTCTATGCCACAACCAGCCTTTAGAAGATTTAGCAATAAAGCAAGTTCTAGGTTGAGCCTTTTTAGTGAAATCGACAATGTAAAGATCACCTCTACGTATACCGGTAAAGACCATATTATGATTATCTCTACGAAATACTTGGCAATCTACTTCAGTGAATAGGACATTGAAACCAAAGTCAGCAAATCTAGATACGAAAAGTAGATTATAGCCAAGAGATTCAACGAGCATAACATTTTGTATGGAGCTATCATGTGAGATGGCCACCTTACCACGGCCAACCACCTTACCCTTTGAGTTATCACCAAAAGTGACATACTTTTGAGGGTCGTCCTTTTCAGCAAGCTCACGAAACATATCCTTATCTCTGGTCATATGATCAGTACATCGACTATCAAGGACCCATTCCTTTCCTCCAGCCATGTAGCCGCGAAGATTAGCCATAAGACCAAAGTGTCTCATAGGCTCATTGAGATCGAAGTCACTATCATCATCCTCATCGTAGTATCCGTGTTCAACATCGTCTTGTGATGGGTCAATTCCTAGAGAGAGTGATTCATTAGATTTATGACCATGACAATGTGCATCTTTATGGATTCTAATGACTTCGGAGATGATGTTGCTAATGATTCCAACATCTCCTTTGGCACGCATAAGGTCACGAAGCTCAAACAAACAATCACCATACTTGGGATCATTAGGACTCATCTTAGTCAAATAGACTTATGAAGGATTTCATCTAAGTTTTTCAAGGAATAGTTTGGAAATCGTTCCTCAAGAAATCTCCATATAGTGTAGACACAATCAAGAGTAGGCAAGCAACCAACCAAGTTTCTAGGTAAACCACTAGTGATAAGATTAACAGTTCTAAGGTTTCGGATCATGTCAATAGACTCATCGAGGGTAGGATGCATAGGATCAACATGAGGTGCAACGGGCTAGTAATATACTTGCACAAATGCTATTCATTGAAAATCACAAGCATCTCATTTTTTCCACTCCTGAAAGTACTCTCCATCAAGTATAGGCACTCTATGTCTAAGACTCCCCAACGTAGACTCATCCATCTTCCTCCAAAGGTGTTTAAACCAAAGCAACGGAGACCAACGCTCTGATACCAATTGAAATGATCGAGAAGAGGTGTCTAGAGGGGGGGTGAATAGACTCTTAGCAAAGAAAAGTTGCAGTTTTTATTTTCTTCAAGTTGAGGTGGAGTTTTAGCACAAGTTTAAACATTCACAATACATATCAAGCAAGCATGACAAGATTATATGAGCAGCGGAAAGTAAAGCATGCAATTTGCGAGAATGTAAAGGGATGGGATTGGAGTGTGCAAATGCAATTGGAGACACAAGAGTTTTGGCGTGGTTCCGATAGGTGGTGCTATCGTACATCCACGTTGATGGAGACTTCAACCCACGAAGGTTAACGGTTGCGCGAGTTCACGGAGGGCTCCACCCACGAAGGGTCCATGAAGAAGCAACCTTGTCTATCCCACCACGGCCATCGCCCACGAAGGACTTGCCTCACTAGGCTAGATCTTCACGAAGTAGGGAATCTCCTTTCCCGTACAAACTCCTTGGTTCAACTCCACAATCTTGACGGAGGCTTCCAAGTGACACCTAACCAATCTAGGAGACACCACTCTCCAAAAGGTAATAGATGGTGTGTTGATGATGAACTCCTTGCTCTTGTGCTTCAAATCATAGTCTCCCCAACACTCAACTCTCTCTCACGGATTTGGATTTTGTGGAAATAAGATTTGAGTGGAAAGCAACTTGGAGAAGGCTAGAGATCAAGATTTATGTGGTTGGAATGGAATATTTTGATCTCAACACATGAGTAGGTGGTTCTCTCTCAGAAAATGTATGCTAGAAGTGTAGGCACGTTCTGATGGCTCTCTCCACAAATGAAGAGTGGGTGGAGGGGTATATATAGCCTCCACACAAAATCTAACTGTTACACACAATTCACCAAACTCGGTGGGACCGAATCAGAAAACTCGGTCAGACCGATTTAGTTCATAATGTGACCGTTAGGCATTTCGGTGGGACCTATATGATCAACTCGGTGGGACTGATGTGCTAGGGTTAGGGTAAAACCTCATCTCGGTTTGACCGATTACACAAACTCGGTGGGACCGATTTTGGTAATGAGCTAACCAGAGAGTTGGTCAAGTAAACTCGGTGAGACCGATTACAAATCTCGGTGGGACCGAAATTGTTGCAATAGGAACTAGAGAGTTTGCAAGCCCATCTCGGTGAGACCGGGATCCCATCGGTGAGACCGAATTGATTAGGGTTTCTGGCAGTGGCTATGTCAAATGAACTCGGTGGCGCCGGATAGAACAAATCGGTGGGGCCGAGTTTGACTTTTGGTTTGGGACATATGTCGATATGAGAAAGTGGTTGAGGGTTTTTGGAGCATATCACTAAGCACTTGAGCAAGCAAGCCATTAAGCAACACCTCATCCGCTTTTAATAGTATTGGCTTTCCTAAGGACTCAATGTGATCTTGGATCACTAAAATGAAAATGTAGAGTCTTGAGCTTTGAGCTTTTGCCAATCTCCTTTCCTTAGCATCTAGAAGGGGTTCCACATCCTCTTGTCCACGCCACTCCACTGTTGAACTCATCTGAAATATACTAGATAAAAGTATTAGTCCAACAAGAGATATGTTGACATTAATTACCAAAATCACCCAGGGAGCACTTGTGCTTTCACTCGCCATCGCACGAGGAAATGGGCGGTAATAGGGATGCCCAATCCCAAATTGCAAACATGAAAAAGAGTTCATCTCTTGAATAATCAAACAAAAACTCCCAATGGAGTCAAAACCTTTACTTTCCGCTTGGGGACCGCCACTAGCGTGCTTAGCATGGAAGATGTTGATAACTAATGGTTGTGAAGTGAATGAGAAGGGTGCATGTCCCAAAATATATTTTATCTCTGTTTTAAAAACTGAGCTCTGGCACCTCTGCAAATCACTGCTTCCCTCTGCGAAGGGACTTTCTATTTACTTTTATGTTGTTTCATCACCTTCTATAAACAAGCGCCAGAAACTGAGTAGAGCACAACTGTCATGATTTATGCATTGTGTATAGCTAATGTTGGGTGCATCATGAGTGGATCTTTTCTACCATGAATTATAATGTTTAGTCGCTGCTTGAACTTTGGAGGTGCTCTGCATTTATGTTTTGCAGTCTCAGAAAGGGCTAGCGAGATACCACTATTGTCATATTATATCATGGTTGTTTTGACAACGTGTTGCTGTTTGAGATATCTTATTATTGCTCGCTAGCTGATTATGTCATTGATATGAATCATTATAATCTTTAAATATTATTGTTGACATGGTTAGTTATAATGCTGGCTGAAAACCTGGGTGCTGTTTAAGCTTATTTATGCAAACAAGAGCAAAAGAGTTCGTAAAGGTTTTTCTTTCTCACTTTCAGTTTATCAACTGAATTGCTTGAGGACAAGCAAAGGTTTAAGCTTGGGGGAGTTGATACGTCTCCAACGTATCTACTTTTTCTCACGCTTTTCCTCTTGTTTTGGACTATAATTTGCATGATTTGAATGAAACTAACCCCGGACTGACGCTGTTTTCAGCAGAACTACCATGGTGTTGTTTTTGTCCAGAAATAAAAGTTCTCGGAATGGAACGAAACTTTGCGAGGATTTTTTATATCAATAATAAGAATTTTTGGAGCCAAGAACCACCGGTGACGGGCCCCTGGGTGGGCACAACCCGCCAGGGCGCGCCCCCCTCTCCTGGCGTGCCCTGGTGGGTTGTACCCACCTAGTGGCCACGCTGACGACCCCCTGATACTATAAATTCACATATTTGCAGGAAAAAATCAGGGAAAAAGAATTATCGCGATCCACGAGACAGAGCCGCCGCCAAGCCCTATTCTTCCTCGAGAGGGCAGATCTGGAGTCCGTTTGGGGCTCCGGAGAGGGGGATCTTCATTCTTCGTCATCACCAACCAATCTCCATCGCCAATTCCATGATGCTCCCCATCGGGAGTGAGTAATTCCTTCATAGGCTCGCTGGTCGGTGAGGAGTTGGATGAGATGCATCATGTAATCGAGTTAGTTTTGTTAGGGCCTGATCCCTAGTATCCACTATGTTCTTAGATTGATGTTGCTATGACTTTGCTATGCTTAATGCTTGTCACTTTGGGCCCGGGTGCCATGAACTCAGATCTGAACCGTTTATGAATTCATCATTATATCCATGTTGTAGATCTGATTTGCAAGTTATAGTCACCTACTACGTGTTATGATCCGGCAAACCCGGAGTGACAACAACCGGGCCCACTCCCGGTGATGACCGTAGTTTGAGGAGTTCATGTATTCACTATGTGTTAATGCTTTGTTCTGGTTCTCTATTAAAAGGAGGCCTTAATATCCCTTAGTTTCCAATATGGACCCCGCTGCCACGGGAGGGTAGGACAAAAGATGTCATGCAAGTTCTTTTAATAAAGCATGTATGACTATTTACGGAATACATGCCTACATTATATCGATGAACTGGAGCTAGTGCCGTATCGCCCTAGGTTATAACTGTCACATGATGAATATCATCCAACAAGTAACCGATCCAATGCCTACGAATTTATCTTATATTGTTTCTGCTGCGTTACTACTACTATCGTTACTGTTACACTTGCTACAAATTTACTGCTATCACTGTTACTGTTACCGTTGCTGCTGTCACTATTATCAAAACTATCAAACTACTTTGCTACTGATCACTTTGCTCGAGATAATTAATCTCCAGGTGTGGTTGAATTGACAACTCAGCTGCTAATACCTTCAAATATTCTTTGGCTCCCCTTGTGTCGAATCTCTAAATTTGGGTTGAATACTCTACCCTCGAAAACTGTTGCGATCCCCTATACTTGTGGGTTATCACTTATGTGCTATCAAACGTCACAACGTAACTGGGTGATTATAAAGATGCTCTACAGGTATCTCCGAAGGTGTTTGTTGGGTTAGCATAGATCAAGATTAGGATCTGTCACTCCGAGTATCGGAGAGGTGTCTCCGGGCCCTCTCGGCAATGAAAATCACAAGAAGCATTGCAAGCAAAGTGACTAATGAGTTAGTTACAAGATGATGTATTACGGAATGAGTAAGGAGACTTGCCGGTAATGAGATTGAACTAGGTATGTGGATACCGACGATGAATCTCGGGCAAGTAACATACCGATGGACAAAGGGAATAATGTATGTTGTCATAACGGTTCGACCAATAAAGATCTTCGTAGAATATGTAGGAGCCAAATGAGCATCCAGGCTTCGCTATTGGTTATTGACCAGAGAGGTGTCTCGGTCATGTCTACATAGTTCTCAAACCCGTAGGGTCCGCACGCTTAACGTATGATGACTATTTAGTATTATATGAGCTATGTGATTTCACTACAAAAAAATACACTTCCGTGATGATACGTGTTTGTCACAGTAGGTCACGTTTTCTGTCATGCATGTACATCCATGACGATTTTATGATAGAATCAAGATAGTCATATCTGTGTTGTCGTAGAAGTGTTCCATGACATTACCAAAATTATCATGCGGAAGTGTCCACTTCCATGACGATAAATCGCGCGTCATAGAAGTGCTTTCATCAAGGGTGACCGACACGTGGCATCCACCGTAACGGGTCGCCGTTAAGCTATCGGGTCCGGTTTTGGATCCGATAACCCGTTAACAGCCCAGACCAATGGGGATTTTCCATGTGTAAAATTATCATTGGCTGGAGGAAACACATGTCAGCTCACCGTTGGGACAGATGTCATCCACTCATTGGACATAATGCGCCAATGATACGTCGACACGTGGCATGGCCCAACAGAGGCCCATTTCGGTGAAAAGGCCGGCCCGTTTGACTTGGTCAAAAGATAGCTGGCCGGCCCATAGAAAGCATGTTAATGGCCTGTTCGCACATAGCCCATTTACAGCCCGCTAACCCAGGGCCCGTTATGGCCTATCAGAGTTGGGCCTAGTAGCGTCATATGGGCCGTCCAATATGATTCCAGCCCCTTGTAACTTCCGGCCCATATCTGGCCCATGACATCTTTCGGCCCATATGAGGCACTTTGTAACTCTTGGCCCATTAACGGCCCGTGGTGAAACTGGCCCGTAATGAGCAGTATATCGCTTTATACCCATTAACGGCCCATTATTCCATAGGGACCTTTCAAGCCCATGTTATCTTTCAGCCTTCTCAGGGCTCATTTCCAGCATTCGGTTACTTACGGCCTGTTACTGGCCTTTTCTGATTGTGGGCCAAATTCAGCCCATGGTTATAGTCGGCCCATTTATGGCCCGTTAATCCGTTAGGCCGTTTTCATAGTGTCATCAAATACGGCCGATTAACGACGGCCCGTTATGGTCGGCCCATGAACGGATGTTTCCAACTCTAGCCCGTTCAAGGCCCATAATGTGGTCCGTTGTTGGCCCATGTTTGGCCGATCGATCATACTGCCCGTAGAAGGCCCATTGATGCTACGGCCCGTAGAAGGCCCATTGTTTCAACGGCCCTTAGAAGGCCCATTGTTTCTACGACCCGTAGGAGGCCCATGGTAACTATAGTAAATATGTAGCCCATGGTTCTTGTGGCCTAGTTTTAAAAAATAGGTTATTGCGGCCACTAGCAAACCGTGGAAAAAGAACTGCACTGACTACAAGCAAACAAATAAAGAAGACATGAAGGAAATAAATAAGCAAGCAACTTACGCTAGGCTATCACGGCTATTACACATATTACATCCACTGGGCATCAAAGTTCGCCACCAGTGCAAATATAGGGAACAAAGCAGCATATCATATACACTAGTTGTCAAAGTTGGCGACCAGTGCAAATAAACGCCGCAGCAAAACAAGTCCAGAACTGAAACCACTTCAGAAGAGCTCAAGAAACAATATCCTGGGTACCCATAATGCTGGAAAGATGCTTAGCAAGGTTATTAACTTTCTCTTGTTTGGCACTTAAATCCTCCAGCCCTTGTTGTTGCACAAGAAAGTATGCATCTGAATTCTACAGGGACTTCCTTAGTCCTTCGACTTCTTGCCGCAACACAGCTGATTGATGCCTTTCAGCTTGTAGCTAAGACTGAAGAAGCTGAAGTGATTCAGGCTGCAAGTTCAAACAGCTTGTGCCAGCGGTACTGGCCAGTAACTCGAACACTACATCAACGCAGGACTATGGGGTTTTCTCACAGTCTACAAGATCGTTTTTATCACCTTTCTTGGAGACCAACAGGGCTGTCTCACTATCTTGAACCTTATATGCATTACCTTCTCTACCATTGCATGGTGGGGTGCTCTTCTCCAATATTCTGTTTGCATACTACAAGAGAAACAAGCAGACACATCACAGGTTTAGCATGTAGTATACGAAACTCATTTTGGTAAACCGGTTCAGTAGTAAGGTGGACAAGATAACATCATGAAACAAACATATATCTATGTACTATGGTCACTGTATTATCCATATCATTCTAGTTTATGTTGCCAAATCAAGATAGAGACACAGTTCAACTCACATTTTTAAGACACAGTAGCATAGACAGAATATAAGTGTGAGAAACTACACAACATTGGCAAGACTTGTAATGTGCATCACATGAGAACATAACTATTTATACAACTGAAACTGAAATCAACATAGAGCAAGAAGTTAGAATAGCAATCCAGTTAAAGAAATAGGTTTAAAACATACCTGTTGCGCCATTGGAGTTTCAATTGGACCCTTCAAATTCAAAAGTAGTTGGTATCAGTAAATACAGTGATGCAACAGCAAAGGAGTATGGACCATAGCTACGGAATCTGACCTGAGAATAGTTGCTCTTCTGCTTTAAACGTGGAGTTTGGGTTTGCTGTGGTGGTCTTCGTGCTTTGGGCACTGCAGTTGCTTTACAAACTGCTCGTGTGGGGGTACTCTGTGGTGGACATGGTGCTTTCTCAACTAGAAGTGGGTTACTATCCGCTGGGGTTGGGGTTAGATGGGTTGTAGTGGTTCTCTGCCCAACGGTGTAAGTGTGCAATCTGGAAGAGTCTTGATTATGTGCGGCGGGGCTAGTTTGTGGGCCAGTACAACCATGGTTCTATCTGCATCGATGGGTAGCACTGTCTTTTGTGAAGAATGGGTTTTTGCTCCCTTAGATACTGCCATCACCCCCTCCAATTCAAATGGCTAATAAACAAGAAAAGAAATTGAATGTACATACATTGTATGATAGACAGATGTGGTAATTCACATATATGTTGTCTAACCAAACAGGACAACATGACACAATTTCACATATATGATGCCTAACTAAGCAGGATAGCATGACACAGTTTCAGATATATGATGGATAACTTAACAGGATATAATGGCATAATTCAACATATGATGAGTATCTAAACAGGATGACATGACAAAACTATATGATGTCTTTCTAAAATAGGTTGGGATGAACTAATTCACATAAATGTTGTCTAAGTATACATGATGACATGATATAATTGACATAATTGATTCATATACTAAGCAGCTGGCACTCGCATGTATGATCTCTAAACTAAGCAGATGGAATTGAATATTGTGCATATGATGTCTAAACTAAGCAATGCAAGACACCATATGCATGATATGAGAAATACAAACATTGCAACTTAGAGCATACACCTCAGGTGGGATATAGGACTGGTCATCTGTCTCTGAATCCTCATCTGAGGAGCTCCCAGTAACCATCGAGATATATGCTTCAACAGGTACCATTGCCTGCTCTGAAGACCTTGTTTTCACTCCTGATTTTTCCATAACCGGCTCAAATGGCCGATACACATGAAGAGTAGTTCAATATACACAAATTGTCGACAAATGGAATACGTAATGAAAAAAAAGATGGCATGAGATAATTCACATATATGATGCCTGGCTACATGGCGGTGCATAATTCACATATATGATAACTGGCTGAAAAACATGGCATTGCATAATTCACATATATGATATAGAAAGCAAACATGAGGCATTCACACAAAGCATGTCTAATCTAAGCAGATGGCATGGCAATGCAAGACACCATATGCATGATATGAGCAATATAACCCTGCCAAGTTAGAGCATGCACCTCGGGAGGGGGGGGGAATACGACTGGTCATCTGTCTCTGAAACCTCCTCTGAGGAGCTATCTGTAACCAGCAAGAAATCTGCATCGACAGGTAGCACCGACTGCTCAGAAGACCTTGTTTTCACTCCAGATTTTCCCATGACCGACTCAAATGGCTGATGCACAGGAAGAGTAGATGAATGTATAAACATTGTTTACAAATGGAATACATTATGAAAAAAATATGGCACGATACAATTCGCATATACGATGACTGGCTAAACAGGATGGAATTGCATGATTCACGTATATGATGCCTGGCTAAAGAAGATGGCATTGCATAATTCCCATATACTCCCTTCGTTCCTAAATATTTGTCTTTTTAGAGATTTCAAATGGATTACCACATACGGATGTATATAGACATATTTTAGAGTGTAGATTCACTCATTTTGCTCCGTATGTAGTCACTTGTTGAAATCTCTAAAAAGACAAATATTTAGGAACGGTGGGAGTATGATATAGAAACCAAACATGTGGCATTCAGTCAAAGCAAATCTAAACTAAGCCGATGACATATAAGATGTATAATGTAAGCAATGTGAGGCGCCATATGCATGACATGACCAACATCAGCATGCCAGGTTAGAGAAAACACCCCAGGTGGTAAGTAGGAGTGGTCGGCTGATACGTCCATTTTGCATCATGCTTTTATATTGATATTTATTGCATTATGGGCTGTTATTACACATATGTCACAATACTTATGCCAATTCTCTCTCATTTTACAAGGTTTACATGAAGAGGGAGAATGCCGGCAACTGGAATTCTAGGCTGGAAAAGGAGCAAATATTAGAAACCTATTCTGCACAACTCCAAAAGTCCTGAAACTTCACGGAAGTCATTTTTGGAATTAATAAAAAATACTGGATGAAGAAAATACCAGAGGGGGGCCACACCCTGGCCACGAGGGTGGGAGGCGCGCCCTACCCCCTGGGCGCGCCCCTGCCTCGTGGGCCCCCTTGTGGCCCTCCGGTGCCCATCTTCTGCTATATGAAGTCTTTCGTCTGAGAAAAGATAATAAGCAAGCTTTCGGGAAGAAACTCCGCCGCCACGAGGAGGAACCTTGGCGAAACCAATCTAGGGCTCCGACAGAGCTGTTCTGCCAGGGAAACTTCCCTCCGGGAGGGGGAAATCATCGCCATCGTCATCACCAACGCTCCTCTCATCGGGAGGGGCCCAATCTCCATCAACATCTTCACCAGCACCATCTCCTCTCAAACCCTAGTTCATCTCTTGTATCCAATCTTTGTCACAAAGCCTCAGATTGGTACCTGTGGGTTGCAAGTAGTGTTGATTACTTCTTGTAGTTGATGCTAGTTGGTTTATTTGGTGGAAGATCATATGTTCAGATCTTATATGCATATTAATACTCCTCTGATTATGAAATGAATATGCTTTTTGAGTAGTTACGTTTGTTCCTGAGGACATGGGAGAAGTCTTGCTATTAGTAGTCATGTGAATTTGGTATTCGTTCGATATTTTGATGAGATGTATGTTGTCTCTCCTCTAGTGGTGTTATGTGAACGTCGACTACATGACACTTCACCATTATTTGGGCCTATAGGAAGGCATTGGGAAGTAATAAGTAGATGATGGGTTGCTAGAGTGACAGAAGCTTAAACCCTAGTTTATGCGTTGCTTCGTAAGGGGCTGATTTGGATCCATATGTTTCATGCTATGGTTAGGTTTACCTTAATACTTCTTTTGTAGTTGCGGATGCTTGCAATAGGAGCTAATCATAAGTGGGATGCTTGTCCAAGTAAGGACAGCACCCAAGCACCGGTCCACCCACATATCAAATTATCAAAGTAGAGAACGCGAATCATATGAACGTGATGAAAACTAGCTTGACGATAATCCCCATGTGTCCTCGGAAGCGTTTTTCTCTATATAAGAGTTTGTCCAGGCTTGTCCTTTGCTACAAAAAGGATTGGGCCACCTTGTTGCACTTTATTTACTTTTGTTACTTGTTACCCGTTACAAATTACCTTATCACAAAACTATCTGTTACCTATAATTTCAGTGCTTGCAGAGAATACCTTACTGAAAACCGCTTGTCATTTCCTTCTGCTCCTCGCTGGGTTCGGCACTCTTACTTATCGAAAGGACTACGATAGATCCCCTATACTTGTGGGTCATCAAGACTCTTTTCTGGCGCCGTTGCCGGGGAGTGAAGCGCCTTTGGTAAGGAAAAATTTATATAGTGTGCTGAAATTTACTGTCACTTGTTACTATGGAAAGTAATCCTTTGAGGGGCTTGTTCGGGGTATCTTCACCCCGACCAGTAGAGCAAAGAGTTTCTCCTCAACCTACTGAACCTACTAAAAATGTTTACTTTGAAATTCCTTCGGGTATGATAGAGAAATTGCTAGCTAATCTGTTTGCAGGAGATGGAACATTGCATTCCGATTTACACTTAATCTATGTGGATGAAGTTTGTGGATTATTTAAGCTTGCAGGTATGCCCGATGATGTTATCAAGAAGAAGGTCTTCCCTTTATCTTTGAAGGGAGATGCATTGACATGGTATAGGCTATGTGATGATATGGGATCATGGGACTACAAGCGATTGAAATTGGAATTTCATCAGAAGTTTTATCCTATGCATCTTGTTCATCATGATCGTAATTATATATATATAATTTCTGGCCTCGCGAAGGAGAAAGCATCGCTCAAGCTTGGGGCAGGCTTAAGTCAATGTTATATTCATGCCCCAATCATGAGCTCTCAAGAGAAATGATTATTCAAAAATTTTATGCTCGGCTTTCTGACAATAATCGCTCCATGCTCGATACTTCTTGTACTGGTTCTTTTATGGTGAAAACTATTGAATTCAGATGGGATTTATTGGAAAGAATTAAACGCAACTCTGAAGATTGGGATCTCGACTAAGGTAAGGAGTCAGGTATAAAACCTAAGTTTGATTGTGTTAAATCTTTTATGGATACCGATGTTTTCCGTAAATTTAGCACTAAATATGGACTTGACTCTGAGATATTAGCTTCTTTTTGTGAATCTTTTGCTGCTCATGTTGATATCCCTAAGGAGAAGTGGTTTAAATATCATCCTCCCATAGAAGTAAAAGCATTTGAACCTATTAAAGTCGAAGAAAAGACTATCACTTATAATGATCCTATTGTCCCTACTGCTTATGTTGAGAAACCACCTTTCCCTGTTAGAATAAAGGATCATGCTAAAACTTCAACTGTGGTTCGTAAAAGTAATATTAGAACTTATACACCCCCTGAGCAAGTTAAAGTTGAACCTAATATTGATATTGTTAAAGATCTCTTGGCTGATAATATTGATGGGCATGTTATTTATTTCTGTGGGGAAACTGCTAGAATTGCCAAACCTGATGCTAAAGATAAACATAGACCTATGGTAGGCATGCCTGTTATTTCTGTTAAAATAGGAGATCATTGTTATCATGGCTTGTGTGATATGGGTGCTAGCGCTAGTGCAATACCTATTTCCTTATACAAAGAAATTATGCATGATATTGCACCCGCTGAGTTAGAATATATTGATGTTACCATTAAGCTTGCCAATAGAGATACTATTTCACCGATTGGGATTGTTAGAGATGTTGAAGTCTTGTGTGGGAAAGCTAAATATCCTGCTGATTTTCTTGTTCTTGGTTCCCCACAAGATAGTTTTTGTCCCATTATATTTGGTAGACTCTTCTTGAACACTGTTAACGCTAAGATAGACTGCGAAAAGGATGTTGTTACTATTGGTTTGGATGATATGTCTCATGAGTTTAATTTTTCTAAATTTCGTAGACAACCCCGTGATGAGGAATTGCCTAGTAAGGATGAAATTATTGGTCTTGCTTCTATTGCCGTGCCTCCTAGTGATCCTTTAGAACAATATTTGCTAGACCATGAAAATGATATGTTTATGAATGAAAGAAGGGAAATAGATGAAGTATTCTTTAAACAGGAACCTATTCTGAAACACAACTTGCCTGTTGAAATCCTAGGGGATCCTCCTCCACCCAAGGGTGATCCCGTGTTTAAGCTTAAACCATTGCCTGATACTCTTAAATATGCTTATCTTGATGAAAATAAGATATATCCTATTATTATTAGTGCTAACCTTTCAGAGAAGGAGGAAGAAAAATTATTGAAAACTCTAAAGAAGCACCGTGCTGCTATTGGATATACTCTTGATGATCTTAAGGGCATTAGTCCCACTCTATGTCAACACAACATAAATTTGGAGAAAGACGCCAAACCAGTTATTGATCATCAGCGACGGTTAAATCCTAAGATGAAAGAAGTGGTAAGAAAGGAAATATTAAAGCTCCTTGAGGCAGGTATAATTTATCCCATTGCTGATAGTCAGTGGGTAACTCCTGTCCATTGTGTTCCTAAGAAGGGAGGTATTACTGTCGTTCCTAATGATAAAGATGAATTGATTCCGCAAAGAATTATTACAGGTTATAGGATGGTAATTGATTTCCGCAAATTAAATAAAGCTACTAAGAAAGATCATTACCCTTTGCCTTTCATTGATCAAATGCTAGAAAGATTATCCAAACATACACATTTTTGCTTTCTAGATGGTTACTCTGGTTTCTCTCAAATACCTGTGTCAGCCGATGATCAAGCAAAGACCACTTTTACTTGCCCTTTTGGTACTTTTGCTTATAGACGTATGCCTTTTGGTTTATGTAATGCACCTGCTACCTTTCAAAGATGCATGATGGCTATATTCTCTGATTTTTGTGAAATGATTTGTGAGGTTTTCATGGACGATTTCTCCGTTTATGGATCCTCTTTTGATGATTGCTTGAGCAAACTTGATCGAGTTTTGCAGAGATGTGAAGAAACTAACCTTGTCTTGAATTGGGAGAAATGCCACTTTATGGTTAATGAAGGTATTGTCTTGGGGCATAAAATTTCTGAAAGAGGCATTGAAGTGGATAAAGCTAAAGTTGATGCTATTGAAAAGATGCCGTGTCCCAAGGACATCAAAGGTATAAGAAGTTTCCTTGGTCATGTCGGTTTTTATAGGAGGTTCATTAAGGACTTCTCAAAAATTTCTCGGCCTCTGACTAATCTATTACAAAAAGATATTCCTGTTGTCTTTGATGATGATTGTGTAGAAGCATTTGAAATACTTAAGAAAGCATTGATTTCTGCACCTATCGTTCAGCCACCTGATTGGAATTTACCCTTTGAAATTATGTGTGATGCTAGTGATTATGCTATAGGTGCTGTTCTAGGGCAAAGAGTTGATAAGAAATTAAATGTTATTCAATATGCTAGTAAAACCCTAGACAATGCCCAGGGAAATTACGCTACTACTGAAAAAGAATTTTTAGCAGTTGTATTTGCTTGTGATAAGTTCAGACCTTATATTGTTGATTCTAAAGTAACTATTCACACTGATCATGCTGCTATTAAATATCTTATGGAAAAGAAAGATGCTAAACCTAGACTTATTAGATGGGTTCTCTTGTTACAAGAATTTGATTTGCATATTATTGATAGAAAGGGAGCTAAAAACCCCGTTGCAGACAACTTGTCTAGGTTAGAGAATGTTCTTGATGACCCACTACCTATTGATGATAGCTTTCCTGATGAACAATTAAATGTCATAAATGCTTCTTGTACTGCTCCATGGTATGCTGATTATGCTACTTACATTGTTGCTAAATTTATACCACCTAGTTTCACATACCAGCAAAAGAAAAAGTTTTTCTATGATTTGAGACATTACTTTTGGGACGACCCACATATTTATAAAGAAGGAGTAGATGGTGTTATTAGACGTTGTGTACCTGAGCATGAACAGGAACAGATCCTACGCAAGTGTCACTCCGAAGCTTATGGAGGACACCACGCTGGAGATAGAACTGCGCATAAGGTATTGCAATCCGGTTTTTATTGGCCTACTCTCTTCAAGGATGCTCGTAAGTTTGTCTTATCATGTGATGAATGCCAAAGAATTGGTAATATTAGTAGACGTCAAGAAATGCCTATGAATTATGCACTTGTTATTGAACCGTTTGATGTTTGGGGCTTTGATTACATGGGACCTTTTCCTTCCTCTAATGGGTATACACATATTTTAGTTGCTGTTGATTACGTTACTAAGTGGGTAGAAGCTATTCCAACTAGTAGTGCTGATCATAACACTTCTATTAAGATGCTTAAAGAAGTTATTTTTCCGAGGTTTGGAGTCCCTAGATATTTAATGACTGATGGTGGTTCACATTTTATTCATGGTGCTTTTCGTAAAATGTTGGCTAAGTATGATGTTAATCATAGAATTGCATCTCCTTATCACCCACAGTCTAGTGGTCAAGTAGAATTGAGTAACAGAGAGCTCAAATTAATTTTGCAAAAGACTGTTAATAGATCTAGAAAGAATTGGTCCAAGAAACTCGATGATGCATTATGGGCCTATAGAACCGCATATAATAATCCTATGGGTATGTCTCCGTATAAAATGGTTTATGGAAAAGCATGTCACTTACCTCTTGAATTAGAACATAAAGCATATTGGGCCATTAAAGAGCTCAACTATGATTTCAAACTTGCCGGTGAGAAGAGGCTATTTGACATAAGCTCACTTGATGAATGGAGAACCCAAGCCTATGAGAATGCCAAGTTGTTTAAAGAAAAAGTCAAAAGATGGCATGACAAAAGGATACAAAAGCGTGAGTTTAATGTAGGTGATTATGTATTGCTATACAACTCTCGTTTAAGATTTTTTGCAGGAAAGCTTCTCTCTAAATGGGAAGGTCCTTACATTATCGAGGAGGTCTATCGTTCCGGTGCCATAAAAATCAACAACTTCGAAGGCACAAACCCGAAGGTGGTGAACGGTCAAAGAATCAAACATTATATCTCAGGTAATCCTATAAATGTTGAAACTAATATTATTGAAACCGTAACCCCGGAGGAATACATAAGGGACACTTTCCAGAAGTTTCAGACTCCGAAACGGAATAGGTATGTGGTACGGTAAGTAAACCGACTCCAAAACAGTTCTAATGGCAATTTTTCTCCGTTTTGGAATATTTAGAAAAATCGGAAAATAAGAAGCAGTCCGGGAAGGACACAAGGCTTCCACGAGGGTGGGAGGCGCGCCCTACCCCCTGGGTGCGCCCCCCTACCTCGTGGGCACCTCGTGTGCTCTCCGGACTCCGTTTTCTTGCACGATACTTCTTTCGGTCGGTAAAAATTCATTATATAATCTCCCGAAGGTTTTGACCACCGTATCACGCAATTATCCTCTGTTCTTGTTTCGAGCTGTTTTCTGTCAGGGTTGTCAAGGCCAGGCATCATGTCGTCCCCCTTCTCCAACAATGGTGACAACGATGCTTGGCTAATGAAGACAGAGCTGAAGAGGGAAGAACCCATGGAGATCAACAAGGATGAAGGGATCAAGAAGGCCACGGAGGACCAAGTTCCGGCAACAGAAGGCATCCTTCAACTTGATCACAATCTTCTTACCCCAACTGAGATCGAAGCTTTCAAGATGATTGAGCTAGCTTGTGTACAAAACAAGTATCTCACACGTGAAAATATTTTGTTGAAGGAGCATATCGTTGCACTCAAGGGCATTATCTGCAAGTTGGAGGATCTCTTACGCTCGATGTGCGACTACCCATCATCACCACCATCTTCTTCACCAGCAAGGGAGACATAATCATATGGGTATGGGAACTCCCCTTGGCAACTGCCAAGCTTGGGGGAGGTGCCCCGGTATCGTATCACCATCACACTCCTATCTTTACCATTTTTCTCAGTTCGATCCTTTTAGTAATATCTTGATCTAGTAGAATAAAATTTTAGTATGATTTAGTTCTGAGTTTTGCTTTATGATCCCTCTATGTAATCGAGTCCGTGAGCTATATAATAAAGATTAGTGTTGAGTCAAGGGCTTGATTATTTTGCTATGATCTTGAGGGAATAAAAGAAAAGGGAAAGAATAAAAAGAGATAAAGATATCATCCTGATCTTATGGAGAGTAATGACCTCACATAGAAAGAGTATGATGATTAAAAGTTGTTGAGAGTTGACAAACATGGCTTTTGTCATCATTGCAATTAATAGGAAGTAATAAAGAAAGAGAGGTTTCACATATAAATATACTATCTTGGACATCTTTTATGATTGTGAGCACTCATTAAAATATGACATGCTAAAGAGTTGATGTTGGACAAGGAAGACAACGTAATGGGTTATGTTTCTTACATCTGAAATAAAGTATATTGTCATGGATCATCCAACATGTTGAGCTTGCCTTTCTCCCTCATGCTAGCCAAATTCTTTGCACCAAGTAGATATACTACTTGTGCTTCCAAATACCCTTAAATCCAATTTTTGCCATAAGAGTCCACCATATCTACCTATGGATTGAGTAAGATCCTTCAAGTAAGTTGTCATCGGTGCAAGCAATAAAAATTGCTCTCTAAATATGTATGATTTATTAGTGTGGAGAAAATAAGCTTTATACGATCTTTTGATGTGGAAGAAATAAAAGCGACGGACTGCATAATAAAGGTCCATATCACAAGTGGCAATATAAAGTGACGTTCTTTTGCATTAAGATTTCGTGCATCCAACCATGAAAGTGCATGACAACCTCTGCTTCCCTTCGCGAAGGGCCTATCTTTTACTTTTATCTCTTACCCTTATGCAAGAGTCTTGGTGATCTTCACCTTTCCTTTTTACATTTTATCCTTTGGCAAGCACATTGTGTTGGAAAGATCCTGATATATATATATCCAATTGGATGTAAGTTAGCATGAACTATTATTGTTGACATTACCCTTGAGGAAAAGGTTGGGAGGCAAAACTATAAGCCCCTATCTTCCTCTATGTCCGATTAAAACTCCGTAACCACAAGTATTGCGTGAGTGTTAGCAATTGTGAAAGACTAAATGATAGTTGAGTATGTGGACTTGCTGAAAAGCTCTTACATAGACTCTTTCCGATGTTATGATAAATTGCAATTGCTTCAATGATTGAGATCATAGTTTGTTATTCTCAATGAAGTTTCTGATTCATACTTGACATTGTGAATAGATTATTACTTGAGCATAAGAAATCATATGACAATATCCATATATGTTGCTGTTATAAGAATGATCATGATGCCCTTATGTCCGTATCTTATTTTATCGACACCTCTCCCTCTAAACATGTGGACATATTTATCGTTATCGGCTTCCGCTTGAGGACAAGCGAGGTCTAAGCTTGGGGGAGTTGATACGTCCATTTTGCATCATGCTTTTATATTGATATTTATTGCATTATGGGCTGTTATTACACATTATGTCACAATACTTATGCCTATTCTCTCTTATTTTACAAGGTTTACATGAAGAGGGAGAATGCCGACAGCTGGAATTCTTGGCTGGAAAAGGAGCAAATATTAGAGACCTATTCTGCACAGCTCCAAAAGTCCTGAAACTTCACGGGAGTCATTTTTGGAATTAACAAAAAATACTGGACGATGAAAATACCAGAGGGGGGCCACACCCTGGCCACGAGGGTGGGAGGCGCGCCCTACCCCCTGGGTGCGCCCCCTGCCTCGTGGGCCCCCTGGTGGCCCTTCGGTGCCCATCTTCTACTATATGAAGTCTTTCGTCCGAGAAAAAATAATAAGCAAGCTTTCGGGAAGAAACTCCGCCGCCACGAGGCGAAACTTTGGCGGAACCAATCTAGGGCTCCGGCAGAGCTGTTCTGCCGGGGAAACTTCCCTCCGGGAGGGGGAAATCATCGCCATCGTCATCACAAACGCTCCTCTCATCGGGAGGGGGCCAATCTCCATCAACTGCTTCACCAGCACCATCTTCTCTCAAACCCTAGTTCATCTCTTGTATCCAATCTGTAGCGACCAGACCTCAAACAGTCTAATCTCTGTGCATCAGTGTCATCCCTGGATCGGTAATGCTGATACGCACAATACTTGAGGATTTATAACATAGTAGCAATCACACACTTATTACATCGAAAATCTCCAAAGAGAACTTATTACAATAAATATGGCTTAAGGCCATCTAAAATCGATAACGGCAGAAAGCTTGGAAGATAAAGTGAGTCCATCAACTCCAACGGCATCACTGAGTGAAAGACAACGACCTATGGCACCTTACTCATCGTCTGAAAAGTCTGCAACATGAACGTTGCAACCCGAAACGGGTCAGCACATGGAATATGCTGGCAATGTAACACAAGAGTAATGAACAGATAAATGCTATCACTACATGCATATATGGCTGGTGGAGGCTGTATGGTTAATATGTTCTTGCGAAAAGCCAATTTTTCCCTACAACAAAAGAATAAATTTTATTTAACTATCATGGTGGTTGTTAAACATTGAGAAGGTTCCTCCAACTCAATCCCAATTAAGCATCATCTTTAAACCCAATCAAATTATATTAAGAGTGATGAGATCAACATGATAATCCAAGAACCAGATACTCAAGATGTCCATAACCGGGGACACGGCTAACCATGATTGGTTTGTACACTCTGCAGAGGTTTGCGCACTTTTCCCCACAAGACTCGAATACATCCATGGTCGGAGAATCGAGACACAGTCTTTTTGAAACAATAACTCTTTACTCTGGGTGGACAGTTACACCTACTTTCCCCTACATCTGCTAGCCCACCACTGAAAGAGGTCATGCAACTTACTCAACTATGCTAGAGCCCATAATAGCTTGTGGCTGCACACGGAAGTTTCTAGCATGAATAATCTTATGATCCCTTTGAGCCTGGGTGGCGGACCGTAGGATGATCACATAGGTACTCTAGGACAACACTGGATTCTCCAGGTGCCCACAAGCAATCCACCCAAATGTGTATTAAAGTTGCCACCTTAAGTTGAGCCATTAATTAGTAATCTCACATCTATCATGGAAACACTCAAACCCAATCCACGTCTACGAGCATAGTATAGCAATATAAGCATAACATAGAAGTAACTCCCATATGTTCGATAATAAACAGGTAAATAGGTGCTACCTCATCTACTTCCCCAAACCCACATGTTAAATCAGATCCTAACCATGCAATTGTTTGAGGATTGATCTAATGCAATAAAACTGGGTAGTAAAGAGGTATGATCAAAGTGTTACTTGCCTTGCTGATGATCCATGAAACCTAGAGACTCGTAGTAGCACGCTTCGCACTCCGGGTACTCTATCGCAAACAAACAAGCATACAATAAGCACACAACTGGAAGCACGGGTAAAACTCAAATAAGAGATCTAACCAGAAAGTTCAACTTAAGAACTCCGGTTTGCAAAAAGAATCAAATCAAACGAAGCAACAAAACTCAAACTGCAAAAGAAACAAGATCCGTTTACTAATCTAGACTTAAGTCAAATTTTACAGTAGAAAAATCTTGTTCAAGTTGGTTAAACAAAAAGAGGGCTTCGAAATGAAGATCTAGGCGCTTGAATCGCCTGATTCCGATAAACGAGCGAAAAGATAAACTAAAACGAAAATCAGGGCAGAAATCGCGACCGAGAATAATCGCGAAAAAACCCTGGAAAAAGAAAAACTGACGAACAGGCTAACAAACGAACGTTCGCTGTCTGTGGCTAACCGGTGAAAACCATTCGTTAAAACGAACGTATGAACGGGCGTTCGCTAAATAACTAAACCGAGAGGGAAAAAACCGATCTAAAAAAATAATAACTGCAGTTTTACAAAAAAAATGAACGGTTTTCCGGCGAAAACCGGTGGCTACCTCAGGACGGGCGGCGGCGGCGGAACTCCGGCGGGGCAGCGTGGTCGGCGGCGAGGCGGTGGC
>NC_057802.1:291764969-291829933 GCF_018294505.1 Triticum aestivum | reverse complement strand
CCGACGGCAGCGGCTGGCGGTGGCTGGCGGATTAGGCGGGGCGGGGCTAGGGTTTGGGGGCGGCTCGGGCCTCTGCTTAAAAAGGCTAGCCGGGCGAAGTCCTAGTCGGGCACGGCCCGACTAAGTCGGTTGACTTTTTTTTAAATAATTCCACGCAAAAAAAGAAGAAAAGAAATACTAAACGGACCCCAACAATCCTGAAATAAATTTTCCCCGTCCTCTAAAAATATAGCGGAAAAGGTGAACATTTATTTGGGCCTCTAATGCAATTTTGAAAAACGCATATTTTTCCTAATTCAAATAAAACAGCGATAAAACTCCGAATAAAAATCTTTTTTATTTTAATATTAAATCTCCAATATTTCTTTATTTTGGGGAAGTCATTTTATCCCCTCTCTTTTATTTTCATAAAAGAAATATTTGAAGAGAAAATAATTAAAATCAAACGATCCTCTTTTCAAAATTTGAGAAAACTCAAATATGAAAATAACGAAATCCTCAACTCTCTCCGTGGGTCCTTGAGTTGCGTAGAATTTCTAGGATTAGGCCAAAATGCAATAAAATATGATATGCAATGATGATCTAATGTATAACATTCCAAATTGAAATTTTGGGATGTTACAAACCTACCCCCCTTAAGATGAATCTCGCCCTCGAGATTCGGGTTGGCTAGAAAATAGGTGAGGGTGGTCCTTCCGTAGATCTTCCTCTCGTTCCCAGGTGGCTTTATCCTCGGTATGGTGGCTCCACTGAACTTTGTAGAATCTGATAACCTTACTGCGTGTGACTCGGCTGGCAAACTCGAGAATCTTCAGTGGTTTCTCCTCGTAGGTCAAATCGCTGTCCAACTGAATCGCTTCCAGTGGCACTGTATCTCTCAGAGGAATATCAGCCATCACTGCGTGGCACTTCTTCAACTGGGAAACGTGGAACACATCATGAACTCCTGACAATCCTTCGGGCAATTCCAACTTGTAAGCAACTTCTCCCATACGTTCCAAAACTTTATATGGTCCCACAAAACGTGGTGCTAACTTTCCCTTAACTCCAAAACGCTTAACTCCTCGAAGTGGGGACACACGAAGATAAACTCTGTCTCCGACTTCGTAAACTGTCTCCTTGCATTTAGAATCCGCATATCTCTTCTGCCTAGACTGGGCTACCTTGAGTCTATCGCGAATCAACTTAACCTTCTCTTCAAACTCTTTAATCAAATCTGGTCCAAACAACTGACAGTCTCCAACTTCATCCCACAACAATGGTGTTCTGCACCTCCTTCCGTACAAAGCTTCGAAACGGGCCATCTTCAAACTGGCCTGACAGCTGTTGTTGTAAGAGAACTCTGCATATGGAAAATTGTCGTCCCAACTAGATCCATAGTCTAGCGCACAAGCTCTCAACATGTCCTCCAAAATCTGATTGACTCTCTCTGTCTGTCCATCTGTCTGCGGGTGAAAAGTTGTACTGAACTCTAGCCTGGTTCCCAAAGTCTCATGCAGCTGATTCCAAAACTTTGAGGTAAACTGGGTTCCTCTATCTGATACAATGGTCCTCGCAACTCCATGCAGACATACAATCCTGGTCATGTATATCTTTGGTCATGGATAAACTTAGCACTGGTGTATGTGGTCTTAACTGGGATGAAATGAGCTACCTTCGTCAAATGATCGACTACAACCCATATCGAGTCATAGCCTGAACGAGTCCTGGGTAATCCCGTGATAAAATCCATGCCTAGCTTGTCCCACTTCCATTCGGGTATCGGCAATGGCTGTAGCAATCCTGCTGGCTTCTGATGTTCTGCCTTCACCCTCTGACATACATCACAAACTGCTACATACTCCGCAATATCCTTCTTCATTCCGGTCCACCAAAAACTATCCTTCAAATCCAGATACATCTTGGTATTTCCTGGGTGAATCGAATACGCGAATCATGGGCCTCTTGCAGAATCAACTTCCTGATCTCCGGATCATTTGGCACATATACGCGGTACTCAAACCATAAGGTACCGTGCTCATCCTCATGAAATCCCTTAGCTTTTCCTTTGCTCATCCTCTCCTTTATCTCGGCAATCTCCTTGTCCGTCTTCTGAGCTTCCCTGATCTTATCCATCAAAGTAGACTGAATCTCCAATGCTGCTACATAACCTCTCGGAACTATTTCCAAACAAAGCTCACGAAGATCCTCTGCTAACTCCTTGGGTAACTCCCCGGTCATGAGTGTATTGACATGACTCTTGCGGCTCAACGCATCGGCTACTACGTTAGCCTTTCCGGGATGATAATGCAACCTCATATCATAATCCTTGATGAGCTCCAACCATCTCCTTTGCCTGAGATTCAACTCCTTCTGCGTGAAGATATACTTCAAACTCTTGTGATCCGTGTACACCTCACAATGGTTTCCGATGAGAAAGTGTCTCCAAGTATTCAACGCATGCACTACGGCTACTAACTCCAAATCGTGTGTAGCATAATTCAACTCATGGGGTTTAAGCTGTCGTGAGGCATATGAAACAACTCTTCCCTCCTGCATAAGCACTGCTCCAAGTCCTCGACGAGAAGCGTCGCAATACACTTGATAATCCTTGCGTTGATCTGGCAGAATCAACACTGGAGCTGTAACCAAGCGTTTCTTCAACTCCTGAAAACTGGCCTCACATTCCCCAGTCCATTTGAACTTGGTGTCCTTCTTCAATAACTCCGTCATGGGCTTTGCAATCTTCGAGAAATTCTCAATGAACCTCCGGTAGTATCCTGCGAGTCCGAGAAAACTCCGGATCTCCCCAACTGACGTGGGTGCTTCCCAATTTGTCACAGTGACAACCTTGGTGGGGTCTACTGCTATTCCTTCTCTGCATATAACATGTCCGAGGAATCCAACTTCCTTCAACCAAAACTCACACTTGCTGAACTTGGCATATAGCTGATGTTCTCTGAGCTTTCCAAGTACCAGATGCAAATGCTCTTTATGCTCCTCTTCATTCTTCGAAAGACTAGAATATCATCAATGAACACCACGACGAACTTATCCAAAAACTCCATAAACACCTTGTTCATCATGTTCATGAAATAGGCAGGTGCGTTAGTCAGACCAAATGACATAACGGTATACTCATATACCCGTACCTTGTGGTAAAAGCTGTCTTAGGTATATCCTGCTCTCGAATCTTCAGCTGGTGGTATCCTGATCGCGGATCGATCTTGGAAAATACTTTAGCTCCTTGCAACTGATCAAACAGATCATTGATCATCGGTAGTGGGTACTTGTTCTTGATCGTCACCTCATTCAATCCACAATAATCAACGACCATCCTCAATGATCCATCCTTCTCCACTAGAAGCACTGGTGATCCCCAAGGTGACGAACTTGGGCGGATATAGCCCTTATCCAGTAACTCCTTAAGCTGCTTCTTAATTTCTTCCAAATCCTTTGCGGGCATCCTGTACGGTCTCTTAGATATTGGCCCTGTGCCTGGCAAACGCTCAATCAAAAATTCAATGTCTCTGTCTGGTGGCATGCCTGGAAACTCTTCTGGAAATACATCAGGGAAATCCTTCACCAGTGGTACTTCGTCCTGTACAACTCCTGATAAGGAATTCACTTGAGTCCTCTTCGGCACATGCCGGGATACATACTTGATCCTCCTTCCTTCTGGGGTGGTGAGCATAATAGACTTACTGGCGCAATCGATGTTTCCCCCATACATCAATAACCAATCCATGCCTAAAATTACATCCAAACCTTGCGACTCCAAAATTATCAGGTCTGAGGGGAAAACATGCCTACCTATGGTCAATGGCATCTAAAAACATCCTTGGCTTTCCATATGTTCTGCTCCTGGCGAACTTACTAACATAGGTGTTCTAAGAACCTTGGTGGGCAACTTATACTTATCCACAAATCCCCTTGATATGTATGAATGCGATGCACCAGTATCAAAAAGAACGTTTGCAGTAAATGACTTAACCAAAAACTTACCTATTACTGCATCGGGTTGCGCTTCAACCTCCTCCACGTTACCGTGGTTCACTTGTCCCCTGTTGAAAGGGTTGGGATTCTTCCCAGAGCTTCCATTGCCATTCCCATTCTTTGCTTCGGAACACTCCGTGGCGTAATGTCCATTCTTCCCGCACTTGAAACAAGTAATGTGACTTAGATCCTTCTTGGCGGGCATTGCTGGGTTGGAATGGTTCTGTCCATTGCTTCCTCCATTACCATTCCCGTTCTTGGGGCCACTATGGTTGTGCAAACTCCCTCCATTGTGATTGTGACCTCCGTGGTTATGTTGAAGGGGTCCTCCCGAGTTCGGGGTAAAACGGGGCCTCTGTTGAGCTCCAGAATTGTACTTCCCTTGTCCATATTTCCTCTTGCGGTTGTCAATCTGCTGATGCTTCCCTTCAATCATGAGAGCTTTATCTACCAACTCCTGGTAGTTGTTGAAGGTTGCTACCATCAACTGCATGCTCAGCTCATCATTCAGTCCTTCCAGAAACTTCTCCTATTTAGCTGCATCTGTAGCGACGTCATCTGGGGCATAACGTGCTAACTTACTAAAATCATCCACATACTGGCCTACTGTGCATCCTCCTTGGCGCAAGTTGCGAAACTCGCGCTTCTTCATGGCCATAGCTCCTGCTGAAACATGGGCTGTGCGAAAGGCTTGCTGAAACTGGTCCCATGTGACAGTGTCGATGGGGTACGTGGCTGTGAAATTCTCCCACCATGATGATGCGGGTCCATTAAGCTTATGTGCGGCAAAACGCACTCTCTCCGCATCTGTGCATCCTGCAGTGGTCAACTCCCTTCCAACCTTGCGGAGCCAATCATCTGCAACTATCGGCTCGGTGCTACTAGAGAACACCGGCGGATTCAGCTTTAGAAAACGGGCTAAGTGATCAACAGGTGGTGGTGGTGGTGGGTTGTTGTTGTTGTTCCCCTGGTTCTGATTCTGGACTAGTATCTGCATCAAAGCATTCTGCTGCTGGATCAATTGAGTGAGCTCCGGCGGGAAAGCAAATCCATTGTCGCGTCTTGGAGGCATCTGATGGGTTTAGAAAAGATGAGAAAATAGAATAGAAATAGATCTAGAGGAAAAACACAATCCATATGCACATGAGACAAACACAACCATACCACTTCAATCAATTCAAACAAGGGCATACATCGATCTAGCTATCGTTACAAAAGTGCTCGGACTATACTATATACATGGGGGAATTACTACTACTGATATGGTGGTCGACTAGAAAAATTGATCGGTGGAAGACTCCATGATATCCGCTCCAGCTTCATCAACATAGTCATTATCGCTATCATCGGGGTCCGAGTCGGTGTCGTCGATGATGATGTAGTTCTCCGGGCAAGTGGAATCATCGTCTTCTCCTCCTGGCGCGGGGTCTCCCATGAATACTCCTAGCTTATTCTTCAAATCGCCATTCTTCTCCACGAGTATCGTCATTTCCTCCTCATATCCATCGCGTGTAGACTTGAGTTCTTCCTCCAGCTTCGTGATCTTGGTCATTGCCTTCTTCGGATCTATCATGTCTGCGCACATCTGGTTCTCCTGGCGTCGAATGTGCTGGTTTAACTCCTGGATGAAAGCTGCAATAGACCTATCCTTCCTGGTGCTGATCATCTCCCATTGCTCATCTCGGCGCCCACAAATCTGGTAGATAGTATCCTTGAGATCATTGTGGTAAACTTCTCCAATGCGTCCCATAGCAATGTGGGCTGCCATGCTCTTTCCTAGACTCCAGGTTGGCGCATCAAAGGAAAACTCTATGGGCTCAGTGACTGGCGTGAATGTCCTTCGTGGAACTTGAACTCGAATCATCCAACGCTCCTCTTCTGGTAAAGTGGCGATGTAAGTCCCGGTGAAGCTTGGTATTCCGATGTTCAGGTATCTAGTAACTTCCTTCAAGTGTCGTCCAAAGGGTGTATCTTCATCCGGTTGAGTGAACTTGTTCCTTGCAGCTGCCATGCTAAAGAGTAGAAAGGTAGAGGAGTCAGAAATGAGAAGAGAGTAGTGATCTAGGGCTTTAGCTTAGTGGTCGTGTCGTACAGTCAACCTGGCTCTGATACCATCTTGTAGCGACCAGACCTCAAACAGTCTGATCTCTGTGCATCAGTGTCATCCCTGGATCGGTAATTCTGACACACACAGTACTTGAGGATTTATAACAGAGTAGCAATCACACACTTATTACATCGAAAATCTCCAAAGAGAACTTATTACAACAAATATGGCTTAAGGCCATCTAAAATCGATAACAGCGGAAGGCTTGGAAGATAAAGTGAGTCCATCAACTCCAACGGCATCACTAAGTGAAAGACAACGACCTATGGCACCTTACTCGTCGTCTGAAAAGTCTGCAACATGAACGTTGCAGCCCGAAACGTGTCAGCACATGGAATATGCTGGCAATGTAACACAAGAGTAATGAACAGAGAAATGCTATCACTACATGCATATATGGCTGGTGGAGGCTGTATGGTTAATATGTTTTTGCGAAAAGCCAATTTTCCCCTACAACAAAGGAATAAAATTTATTTAACTATCATGGTGGTTGTTAAACATTGAGAAGGTTCCTCCAACTCAATCCCAATTAAGCATCACCTTTAAACCCAATCAAATTATATTAAGAGTGATGAGATCAACATGATAATCCAAGAACCAGATACTCAAGATGTCCATAACCGGGGACACGGCTAACCATGATTAGTTTGTACACTCTGCAGAGGTTTGCGCACTTTTCCCCACAAGACTCGAATACATCCATGGTCGGAGAATCGAGACACAGTCTTTCTGAAACAATAACTCTTTACTCTGGGTGGACAGTTACACCTACTTTCCCCTACATCTGCTAGCCCACCACTGAAAGAGGTCATGCAACTTACTCAACTATGCTAGAGCCCATAATAGCTTGTGGCTGCACACGGAAGTTTCTAGCATGAATAATCTTATGATCCCTTTGAGCCTGGGTGGCGGACCGTAGGATGATCACACGGGTACTCCGGGATATCCTAGGACAACACTGGATTCTCCAGGTGCCCACAAGCAATCCACCCAGATGTGTATTAAAGTTGCCACCTTAAGTTGAAACATTAATTAGTAATCTCACATCTATCATGGAAACACTCAAACCCAATCCACGTCTACGAGCATAGCATAGCAATATAAGCATAACGTAGAAGTAACTCCCATAGGTTCGATAATAAACAGGTAAATAGGTACTACCTCATCTACTTCCCAAAACCCACATGTTAAATCAGATCCTAACCATGAAATTGTTTGAGATTGATCTAATACAATAAAATTGGGTAGTAAAGAGGTATGATCAAAGTGTTACTTGCCTTGCTGATGATCCGTGAAACCTAGAGACTCGTAGTAGCACGCTTCGCACTCCGGGTACTCTATCGCAAACAAACAAGCATACAATAAGCACAACAACTGGAAGCACGGGTAAAACTCAAATAAGAGATCTAACCAGAAAGTTCAACTTAAGAAATCCGGTTTGCAAAAAGAATCAAATCAGACGAAGCAACAAAACTCAAACTACGAAAGAAACAAGATCCGTTTACTAATCTAGACTTAAGTCAAATTTTACAGTAGCAAAATCTTGTTCAAGTTGGTTAAACAGAAAGAGGGCTTAGAAACGAAGATCTAGGCGCTTGAATCGCCTGATTCCGATAAACGAGCGAAAAGATAAACTAAAACGAAAATCAGGGCAGAAATCGCGATCGAGAATAATCGCGGAAAAACCCTCGAAAAAGAAAAACTGACGAACAGGCTAACGAACGAACGTTCGCTGTCTGTGGCTAACCGGCGAAAACCGTTCGTTAAAACGAACGTACGAACAGGCGTTCGCTAAATAACTAAACCGAGAGAAAAAAACCGATCTAAAATAATAATAACCGCGTTTTACAAAAAAAACGAAGGGTTTTCCGGCGAAAACCGGCGGCTACCTCGGTACGGGCGGCGGTGGCGGAACTCCAGCGGGGTCGGCGGCGAGGCGGCGGCGGCGCTGGCGGTGGCTGGCGTATCGGGCGGGGCGGGCTAGGGTTTGGGGGCGGCTCGGGCCTCAGCTTAAAAAGGCTGGCCGGGTGAAGTCCTAGTCGGGCACGGCCCGGCTAAGTCGGTTGACTTTTTTTTAAATAATTCCGTGCAGTAAAACAAAGAAAAGAAATACTAAACGGACTCCAAAAATCCTGAAACAAATTTTCCCCGGCCTCTAAAAATATAGCGGACGGGGTGAACATTTATTTAGGCCTCTAATGCAATTTTGGAAAACGCATATTTTTCTAATTCAAATAGAACAACGATAAAACTCCGAATAAAAATCTTATTTGATTTTAATATTAAATCTCCAATATTTCTTTATTTTGGGGAAGTCATTTTATCCCATCTCTTTTATTTTCATAAAAGAAATATTTGAAGAGAAAATAATTAAAATTAAACGATCCTCTTTTCAAAATTTGAGAAAACTCAAATATGAAAATAACGAAATCCCAACTCTCTCTGTGGGTCCTTGAGTTGCATAGAATTTCTAGGATCAAGCCAAAATGCAATTAAATATGATATGCAATGATGATCTAATGTATAATATTCCAAATTGAAAATTTGAGACGTTACACAATCTTTGTCCCAAAGCCTCAGATTGGTACCTGTGGGTTGCTAGTAGTGTTGATTACTTCTTGAAGTTGATGCTAGTTGGTTTATTTGGTGGAAGATCATATGTTCAGATCTTATATGCATATTAATACTCCTCTGATTATGAACATGAATATGCTTTGTGAGTAGTTACATTTGTTCCGGAGGACATGGGAGAAATCTTGCTATTAGTATTCATGTGAATTTGGTATTCGTTCGATATTTTGATGAGATGTATGTTGTCTCTCCTCTAGTGGTGTTATGTGAATGTCGACTACATGACACTTCACCATTATTTGGGCCTAGAGGAAGGCATTGGGAAGTAATAAGTAGATGATGGGTTGCTAGAGTGACAGAAGCTTAAACCCTAGTTTATGCGTTGCTTCGTAAGGGTCTGATTTGGATCCATATGTTTCATGCTATGGTTAGGTTTATCTTAATAATTATTTTGTAGTTGCGGATGCTTGCAATAGGAGCTAATCATAAGTGGGATGCTTGTCCAAGTAAGGACAGCACCCAAGCACCGGTCCACCCACATATCAAATTATCAAAGTAACGAACGCAAATCATATGAACGTGATGAAAACTAGCTTGACGATAATTCCCATGTGTCCTCGGGAGCGCTTTTCTCTATATAAGAGTTTGTCCAGGCTTGTCCTTTGCTACAAAAAGGATTGGGCCACCTTGCTGCACTTTATTTACTTTTGTTAGTTGTTACCCGTTACAAATTACCTTATGACAAAACTATCTGTTACCTATAATTTCAGTGCTTGCAGAGAATACCTTATTGAAAACCGCTTGTCATTTCCTTTTGCTCCTCGTTGGGTTCGACGCTCTTACTTATCGAAAGGACTATGATAGATCCCCTGTACTTGTGGGTCATCATCGGCTCCTTCTGAATCCCCATCTGAACAGTTATCTTCCTCTAGAATACAATATGGAATGACGGGAGGGGGGGCACTTCGCCCACCATGGAGCGGCGTCTGCATGACATTATATTCCCACGCAACGGTCTTCTCTTTTTCTCTACATGTTCAATACGATTGTATACAATAACTGACATGCATAATAAAAAAATTAGTTAGATTTTGTAAGGCCTAAGGGGTGCATGCAGAAATAAAGATTGATGGTAGCAAACGAGTGGATAGATCCAAAACTAATGATAGCAGGTAGATTATAGCTTCAGTTTAAAAAGATAGACAATGGATCATCTACTATTTGTTGCCCACCCAACATGAACCACATAGAAGACCCCAGATGAACCAGATAGTTGACAGATACTATTCGTTGTTGCCTCGATATGAGACCCACGGGCATTTTAAAACTCAAGTTTGAACGATAAAGTAGCAGGTAATAATAACCGATGTATAACGTAAGAAAACGCGAAAGACTGCGACCTCTCTTCCGGAACTGTGTAGTCCTCGGGTTCATCTGCTCAATTGATGATGGTAATGCAGTTGGCGTGGCTGCCGGCAACGGGGAAGATGATCTGAGGCGGCGAAAGAAAGTCTGCAGGGGGAATCTCTTCTGTAGTGAACACTTCTGTCGATGGTGCACCTCAGCTGGGGTGGATGACGGCACGGCAGGACCAGGACATAACACACATAGTTTTCTTTGACGCCTATCTGAAAATGAAGTAAATCTGTAAGGGCTCCTTAGAATTGGAGGATTATATAAACGCAGGGATAGGAAAAACACAGGAATATGATAGGAATGCACGTGCAAAACAGAGCATTTGGAAACATAGGATTTCAGTGAACCTGGGTGTTTGGTTCACATGAATTGGTAGAACACAGGAATGGAGAAACATGGTCAAATTAAAGTCAAACCACGTGAAAATGAAAAAAATAAGAATCTTATTATGCCATTAATGCAATTAGTCCTGTTCTTCATGCATATTAATTTGAAAAGGACGTCCAACTGGATATTAAAATTCCTATGTTTTTTCTTTGAAAGAGACACCAAAGGAAAAAAATCCTCCAGTTTTGCTTTGCTCTACTCCTAACCAAATGCACGAATAGTAGTAACATAGTAGTTCCATAGCAAAGGATCCCTGAGGGATCGACATGAATGCAGAGTAATAAAGTGATGCAACGAGTGTACAACCTCTTTGGCATAGCCTTGTCGACCTCAGCATCATTGGGTTGGACGTGGAGGATGGTGATGCTGGTGTGACTGTCGGAGGCGGGGAAGAAGATCTGAGGCCTCTGGAAATGGCGCCGAGGGTACTGCTCCACTGTGATGGACGGTTCCATCGTTGGAGTAGCTCCGGTGAGGTGTACGGCGGCGAGGCTAAAGCAGGACAAGACATACAACGTTAATCTGAAGTGGGACTCTAATATCATCTGCAATAGATGATGTAATATACATCACCAAAAAGTGCTAGATGTAAAATGCATCAGCCGTGCCACGGCCGTTCCGACAGATGCTATAAATACTGTTTACTCTGAACTTAACTGAAGAAACTGAACTTTACAGTTGAAACTGAATATTACTGTCGAAACTGATTGAACTAGTAGAAGAGCATTGCAATAGATGTTTAGGGCATTCGAGCACTAGTAGCAGAGAAGCTGTGATCTAAATCAGCAGACGCTCGAGCAGGGAACGCACTAGCAGAGAGCAAGTCGTGCAGCAGAACCGCGAGCGAGTGCTAAAGCAGCAACTCCGGTAGCTGCCGGAGGTCGTGCATCAATAGCAGCAGTGCGAGCGAGATCAAGAGCAGAGCAGCAGCACGAACGAGAGCAAGAGCGGAGTAGCAGCGCGACTGACAGCAATAGTAGAGCAGAGCAGCAGCACAAATAAAAGCGAGAGCAGTGTAGCAGCGCGACCGAGAGCAAGAATAGAGCCGCAGCGCGAGCGAGAGCCGGAGCAGCAGCGCGAGCGAGAGCTGGAGCAGCTGCAGCTGGTGCCAGTGTGGCAGTCGTCGCCGAGGAAGCAACGACATGGGGGAGAGACGCCGTGGATGAAGTGGCCGGCGATGGCGCCGTCGATGGAGACCCGCCATGGCTACTCGGTATCGAGCACCGGCAGCCCCGTGAGATCGAATAAAAGATAAAATGCGGCTGTGAGTGCAGAACCTCTTTGGTGGCGCCGGGTTGGCCTCGGCTTCATCAGAGGAATTGGTGAGGGTGCTGTGGTTCCGGTGGGGCAGGTCAAGACGGCGCTGTGGGGATGGAGGTGGTGCGATAGACGAGGCAAACATCGGGGCAGCTCCTTGGAGGTGGAGGACGGGGCGGCTGATCCGGCGGGACGACGAGATTGACGAGGGATCCTCATCCAGTGCGGTGGATGAGGGACGGCGAGCTGTTGCGGTGGACGACGTCGTCGGGGAAGAGTCTCTGGCTGGGCGGCGGTCGGGAGGCCGAACGAGGAGCGTGGGGTTTCATGGGTTTTGGCGGCCTCGGTCTACGAATGGGGGGCGAAGGGGAAGGTAGGGGGAGCCATGGCTTAGGGACGCACTTGTCCGAAATGTAGGGTAAGTTACCAGCGTACCCCCACCAGTTTTGATACCGCAACATCAAGCCGGCATTTCCGGCTGAGGGGTAGAAGGGGGATTTCGCGTGTCTGGGCTGCAGGACCGATTACGGATGAGGAGGGAATTTTCACGCGCGTCGAAATTTCGGGATAACAAGGCGCGACGCGGGTTGAAGAGGCGGGAGTTTCAAACCAGATGAGACAAAAGATACTCGAGCTTGAAAATTTCGGGATAACAAGGCACAGATTCCTTGTTCGGCAGAACAAACTTAGCGTGTACAAAAAAACAATTCATACAAGACACAAGAGAGTCATGTCCCCTTTTACTATATTGCTATAAATGTCATTCGAAAAACTACAAGAAAAATGTAAAAAAAATCGAGAGAACAAGATTACCCTGTACAGTACCAAATCAATTCGCACTTCCCTCAACAACAACAAAAAACAAATCAATTCCCACGAAAAGAAAGAGTCATGTCCCTTTTTATATGATTACAAATGCCAGGATATCGAATTTCAATGTTTGAATGCACGTTATGTTGAATTCGAATATATCGTTAGGTGACCTTGCGGTTTATAATGGATGTAGTCCTAGATTTTGATCTTCCATCATATATGAACATTTTGTTGGAAATATGCCCTAGAGGCAATAATAAATAGGTTATTATTATATTTCCTTGTTCATGATAATTGTTTATTATCCATGCTAGAATTGTATTGATAGGAAACTCAGATACATGTGTGGATACATAGACAACACCATGTCCCTAGTAAGCCTCTAGGAGACTAGCTCGTTGATCAATAGATGGTTACGGTTTCCTGACCATGGACATTGGATGTCGTTGATAATGGGATCACATCATTAGGAGAATGATGTGATGGACAAGACCCAATCCTAAACCTAGCACAAGATCGTGTAGTTCGTTTGCTAAGAGCTTTTCTAATGTCAAGTATCATTTCCTTAGACCATGAGATTGTGCAACTCCCGGATACCGTAGGAATGCTTTGGGTGTACCAAACGTCACAACGTAACTGGGTGGCTATAAAGGTGCACTACAGGTATCTCCGAAAGTGTCTGTTGGGTTGGCATGAATCGAGACTGGGATTTGTCACTCCGTGTAAACGGAGAGGTATCTCTGGGCCCACTCGGTAGGACATCATCATAATGTGCACAATGTGACCAAGGAGTTGATCACGGGATGATGTGTTACGGAACGAGTAAAGAGACTTGCCGGTAACGAGATTGAACAAGGTATCGGGATACCGACGATCGAATCTCGGGCAAGTAACATACCGATAGACAAAGGGAATTGTATACGGGATTGATTGAATCCTCGACATCGTGGTTCATCCGATGAGATCATCGAGGAGCATGTGGGAGCCAACATGGGTATCCAGATCCCGCTGTTGGTTATTGACCGGAGAGTCGTCTCGGTCATGTCTACCTGTCTCCCGAACCCGTAGGGTCTACACACTTAAGGTTCGGTGACGCTAGGGTTATAGAGATATTAGTATGCGGTAACCCGAAAGTTGTTCGGAGTCCCGGATGAGATCCCGGATGTCACGAGGAGTTCCGGAATGGTCCGGAGGTAAAGATTTATATATGGGAAGTCTTATTTTGGTCGCCGCAAAGGTTTCGCACTTTATCGGTATTGTACCGGGAGTGCCGAAAGGGGTCCGGGGTCCACCAGCCCAGGGGGGCCACATGGGCTGTAGGGGGTGCGCCTTGGCCCATATGGGCCAAGGGAACCAGCCCCAAGAGGCCCATGCGCCAAGAGATAAGGAAAAGGGAGAGTCCTAAAGGGGGAAGGCACCTCCGAGGTGCCTTGGGGGGGAAGGACTCCTCCCTGGCCGCACCCTTCCTTGGAGGAAGGGCCAAGGCTGCGCCCCCCCTCTCCCTTGGCCCTATATATAGTGGGGGGGAGGGAGGGCAGCAATACACTAGCCCCTGGCGCCTCCCTCTCCCTCCCGTGACACCTCTCCCTCCCGTTAGTGCTTGGCGAAGCCCTACCGGGATCCCCGCTACTTCCACCACCACGCCGTCGTGCTGCTGGATCTCCATCAACCTCTCCTCCCCCCTTGCTAGATCAAGAAGGAGGAGACGTCGCTGCTCCGTACGTGTGTTGAACGCGGAGGTGCCGTCCGTTCGGCGCTAGGATCATCGGTGATTTGGATCACGACGAGTACGACTCCATCAACCCCGTTCTCTTGAACGCTTCCGCTCGCGATCTACAAGGGTATGTAGATGCACTCCCCTTCCCCTCGTTGCTAGATTACTCCATAGATTTATCTTGGTGGTGCGTAGAAAATTTTGAATTTCTGCTACGTTCCCCAACAGTGGCATCATGAGCTAGGTCTATGCGTAGTTTCTATGCACGAGTAGAACACAAAGCAGTTATGGGTGTCGATCTTGTCAATTTACTTGCCGTTACTAGTCTTATCTTGATTCGGCGGCATCGTCGGATGAAGCGGCCCGGACCGACCTTACACGTACACTTACGTGAGACAGGTTCCACCGACTGACATGCACTAGTTGCATAAGGTGGCTAGCGGGTGTCTGTCTCTCCCACTTTAGTCGGAACGGATTCGATGAAAAGGGTCCTTATGAAGGGTAAATAGAAATTGGCATATCACGTTGTGGTTTTACGTAGGTAAGAAACGTTCTTGCTAGAAACCTATACAAGCCACGTAAAAAACTTGCAACAACAATTAGAGGACGTCTAACTTGTTTTTGCAGCATGTGCTATGTGATGTGATATGGCCAGAAGATGTGATGTATGAGATTGATCATATTCTTGTAATAGGAATCACGACTTGCATGTCGATGAGTGTGACAACCGGCAGGAGCCATAGGAGTTGTCTTTATTTTTTGTATGACCTGCGAGTCATTGAATAACGCCATGTAAATTACTTTACTTTATTGCTAAGCGCGTTAGCCATAGAAGTAGAAGTAATCGTTGGTGTGACGACTTCATGAAGACACAATGATGGAGATCATGATGATGGAGATCATGGTGTCATGCCGGTGACAAAGATGATCATGGTGCCCCGAAGATGCAGATCAAAGGAGCAAAATGATATTGGCCATATCATGTCACTATTTGATTGCATGTGATGTTTATCATGTTATGCATCTTATTTGCTTAGAACGACGGTAGTAAGTAAGATGATCCCTTATAATAATTCAAGAAAGTGTTCCCCCTAACTGTGCACCGTTGCGAAGGTTCGTTGTTTCGAAGCACCACGTGATGATCGGGTGTGATAGATTCTAACGTTCGAATACAACGGGTGTTGACGAGCCTAGCATGTACAGACATGGCCTCGGAACACATGCGAAACACTTAGGTTGACTTGACGAGCCTAGCATGTACAGACATGGCCTCGGAACACAAGAGACCGAAAGGTCGAACATGAGTCGTATAGTAGATACGATCAACATGGAGATGTTCACCGATGATGACTAGTCCGTCTCACGTGATGATCGGACACGGCCTAGTTTGACTCGGATCATGTATCACTTAGATGACTAGAGGGATGTCTATCTGAGTGGGAGTTCAATAATCAGATGAACTTCATTATCATGAACATAGTCAAAAGGTCTTTACAAATTATGTCATTGCGTTTTAGTTCTACCGTTTAAGATATGTTCCTAGAGAAAATTTAGTTGAAAGTTGGTAGTAGCAATTATGCGGACTAGGTCCGTAAACTGAGGATTGTCCTCATTGCTGCACAGAAGGCTTATGTCCTTAATGCACCGCTCGGTGTGCTGAACCTCAGCGTCGTCTGTAGATGTTACGAAACATCTGACATACACGTTTTGATAACTACGTGATAGTTCAGTGCGTAATGCTAACGGTTTAGAATTGTGGCACAAGAGACGTTTTTGAAACGTCGCAGAACATATGAGATGTTCCGAAGACTGAAATTGGGATTTCAGACTAGTGCCCACGTCAAGAGGTATGAGACCTCTGACAAGTTTCTTAAGCCTGCAAACTAAGGGAGAAAAGCTCAACCGTTGAGCATGTTCTCAGATTGTCTGAGTACCACAATCGCTTGAATCGAGTGGGAGTTAATCTCCCAGATGAGATAGTGATAGTTCTCCATAGTCACTGCCACCAAGCTAGTAGAGCTTCGTGATGAACTATAACATATCAGGGATAGTTATGATGATCCTTGAGCTATTCGCGATGTTTGACACCGCGAGAGTAGAAATCAAGAAGGAGCATCAATTGTTGATGGTTAGTAAAACCACTAGTTTCTAGAAGGGCAAGGGCAAAAGGGATACTTCATTAAACAGCAAATCGTTTGCTGCTCTAGTGAAGAATCCCAAGGTTGAACCCAAACCCGAGACTAAGTGCTTCTGTAATGAGAGGAACGGTCACTGAAGCAGTACCACCCTAGATACTTGGTAGATGAGAAGGCAGGCAAGGTCGACAGAAGTATATTGGATATACATTATATGAATGTGTACTTTACTAGTTCTCCTAGCAGCACCAGGGTATTAGATACCGGTTCGGTTGCTAAGTGTTAGTAACTCGAAATAAAAGCTGCGGAATAAACGGAGACTAGCTAAAGGTGAGATGACGATATGTGTTGGAAGTGTTTCCAAGGTTGATGTGATCAAAGCATCGCATGCTCCCTCTACTATCGAGATTTGGTGTTTGCGTTGAGCATGATTGGATTATGTTTATCGCAATACGGTTATTCATTTAAGGAGAATAATGGTTACTCTGTTTATTTGAATAATACCTTCAATGGTCTTGCACCTAAAATGAATCTCGATCATGGTGATACACATGTTCGTGCCAAAAGATATAAAATAGTAATGATAGTTCCACATACTTGTGGCACTGCCATTTGAGTCATATTGGTATAGAACGCATGAAGAAGCTCCATGTAGATGGATCTTTGGACTCACTCGTTTTTGAAAAGATTGAGACATGCGAACCATGTCTATTGATATATATGCATGAAGAAACTCCATGCAGATGGATCGTTTGGACTCACTTGATTTTGAATCACTTGAGACATGCAAATCATACCACATGGGCAAGATGACTGAAAGTCCTCGTTTTCAGTAAGATGGAACAAGAGAGCAACTTATTGGAAGTAATACATTTTGATGTATGCAGTCCAATGAGTGCTGAGGCATGCAGTGGATATCGTTATGTTCTTACTTCACAGATGATTTGAGTAGATGCTGAGTGTATTTACTTGATGAAACACAAGTCTGAATTATTGAAAGGTTCAAGTAATTTCAGAGTGAAGTTGAAGATCATCGTGACAAGAGGATAAAATGTCTCTGATATGATCATAGAGATGAGTATCTGAGTTATGAGTTTGGCACACAATTAAGACATTGTGGAAAGTGTTTCACAATTAATACCGCCTGGAACACCATAGTGTGATGGTGTGTCCGAACATCATAACTGCACCCTATTGGATATGGTGCATACCATGATGTCTCTTATCGAATTACCACTATCGTTTATGGGTTAGGCATTAGAGATAACCGCATTCACTTTAAAAGGGGCACCACGCAATTCCGTTGAGACGACACCGTTTAGAGAAACCTAAGTTGTCGTTTCTTAAAAGTTTGGGGCTGCGATGCTTATGTGAAAAAGTTTCAGGCCGATAAGCTCGAACCCAAAGCGGATAAATGCATCTTCATAGAATACCCAAAACAGTTGGGTATACCTCCTATTTCAGATCTGGAAGCAAAAGTAATTGCTTCTAGAAACGAGTCCTATCTCGAGGAAAAGTTTCTCTCGAAAGAATTGAGTGGGAGGATGGTGGAGACTTGATAAGGTTATTGAACCGTCACTTCAACTAGTGTGTAGCAGGGCACAGGAAGTTGTTCCTGTGGCACCTACACCAATTGAAGTGGAAGCTTATGATAGTGATCATGAAACTTCGGATCAAGTCACTACCAAACCTCGTAGGTCGACAAGGATATGTACTACTCCTGAGTGGTACGGTAATCCTGTCTTAGATATCATGTTGTTAGACAATACTGAACCTACAAGCTATGGAGAAGCGATGGTGGGCCCATATTCCGACAAATGGTTAGAAGCCATGAAATCCGAGATAGGATCCATGTATCAGAACAAAGCATGGACTTTGGTGAACTTGCCCGATGATTGGCAAGCCATTGAGATAAATGGATCTTTGAGAAGAAGACGGACGTGGACGGTAATGTTACCGTCTATGAAGCTCGACTTGTGAAAAAAGGTATTTTCACAAGTTCAAGGAGTTGACTACGATGAGATTTTCTCATCCGTAGCGATGCTTAAGTCCGTCGGAATCATGTTAGCATTAGCTGCATTTATGAAATCTGGCAGATGGATGTCAAAACAAGTTTCCTTACCAGTTTTCGTAAGGAAAGGTTGTATGTGATACAATAAGAAAGGTTTTGTCGATCCTAAGGATGCTAAAAGGTATGCTAGCTCCAGCGATCCTTCCATGGACTAGAGCAAGCATCTCGGAGTCAGAATATACGCTTTGATGGAGTGATCAAAGTTTTTGGGTTTATACAAAGTTTGTTAGAAACTTGTATTTACAATGAAGTGAGTGGGAGCGCTGCAACATTTCTGATAAGTATATGTGAATGACATATTGTTGATCCGAAATGATGTAAAATTTCTGGAAAGCATAAATGGTTGTTTGAAAGGAGTTTTTCAAAGGAAGACCTGGATAAAGCTGCTTACATATTGGGCATCAAGATCTATAGAGATAGATCAAGACGCCTGATGATACTTTCAAAGAACGCACACCTTGACATGATTTTGAAAGAGTTCAAAATAGATCAGCAAAGAAGGAGTTCTTGGCTGTGTTACAAGGTGTGAGTATTGAGTAAGACTAAAGACCTGACCACAGCAGAAGAGAGAGAAAGGACGAAGGTCGTCCCCTATGCTTTAGACGTAGGCTCTACAGTATGCTATGCTATGTACCGCACATGAAGTGTGCCTTGCCATGAGTTGGTCAAGGGGTACAATAGTGATCCGGGAATGGATCACATGACAGCGGTCGAACTTATCCTCAGTATCTAGTGGACTAAGGAATTTTCTCAATTATGGAGGTGAAAAGGAGTTCGTCGTAAAGGGTTACGTCGATGCGAACTTTGACACTAATCCGGATGACTCTGAGTAGTAAACCGGATTCGTATAGTAGAGCAGTTATTTGAAATGGCTCCAAGTAGCGCGTGGTAGCATCCACAAGATGACATAGATATTCGTAAAGCACACACGGATCTGAAAGATTCAGACCCATTGACTAATAACCTCTCTCACAAGCATAACATGATCAAACCAAAACTCATTGAGTGTTAATCACATAGTGATGTGAACTAGATTGTTGACTCTAGTAAACTCTTTAGATGTTGGTCACATGGTGATGTGACCTATGAGTGTTAATCACATGGTGATGTGGACTAGATTATTGACTCTAGTGCAAGTGGGAGACTGTTGGAAATATGCCCTAGAGGCAATAATAAATAGGTTATTATTATATTTCCTTGTTCATGATAATCGTTTATTATCCATGCTAGAATTGTATTGATAGGAAACTCAGATACATGTGTGGATACATAGACAACACCATGTCCCTAGTAAGCCTCTAGGAGACTAGCTCGTTGATCAATAGATGGTTACGGTTTCCTGACCATGGACATTGGATGTCGTTGATAACGGGATCACATCATTAGGAGAATGATGTGATGGACAAGACCCAATCCTAAACCTAGCACAAGATCGTGTAGTTCGTTTGCTAAGAGCTTTTCTAATGTCAAGTATCATTTCCTTAGACCATGAGATTGTGCAACTCCCGGATACCGTAGGAATGCTTTGGGTGTACCAAACGTCACAACGTAACTGGGTGGCTATAAAGGTGCACTACAGGTATCTCCGAAAGTGTCTGTTGGGTTGGCACGAATCGAGACTGGGATTTGTCACTCCGTGTAAACGGAGAGGTATCTCTGGGCCCACTCGGTAGGACATCATCATAATGTGCACAATGTGACCAAGGAGTTGATCACGGGATGATGTGTTACGGAACGAGTAAAGAGACTTGCCGGTAACGAGATTGAACAAGGTATCGGGATACCGACGATCGAATCTCGGGCAAGTAACATACCGATAGACAAAGGGAATTGTATACGGGATTGATTGAATCCTCGACATCGTGGTTCATCCGATGAGATCATCGAGGAGCATGTGGGAGCCAACATGGGTATCCAGATCCCGCTGTTGGTTATTGACCGGAGAGTCGTCTCGGTCATGTCTACCTGTCTCCCGAACCCGTAGGGTCTACGCACTTAAGGTTCGGTGACGCTAGGGTTATAGAGATATTAGTATGCGGTAACCCGAAAGTTGTTCGGAGTCCCGGATGAGATCCCGGACGTCACGAGGAGTTCCGGAATGGTCCGGAGGTAAAGATTTATATATGGGAAGTCTTATTTTGGTCGCCGGAAAAGTTTCGCACTTTATCGGTATTGTACCGGGAGTGCCGAAAGGGGTTCGGGGGGCCACATGGGCTGTAGGGGGTGCGCCTTGGCCCATATGGGCCAAGGGAACCAGCCCCAAGAGGTCCATGCGCCAAGAGATAAGGGAAAGGGAGAGTCCTAAAGGGGGAAGGCACCTCCGAGGTGCCTTGGGGGGGAAGGACTCCTCCCTGGCCGCACCCTTCCTTGGAGGAAGGGCCAAGGCTGCGCCCCCCCTCTCCCTTGGCCCTATATATAGTGGGGGGGGAGGGAGGGCAGCAATACACTAGCCCCTGGCGCCTCCCTCTCCCTCCCGTGACACCTCTCCCTCCCGTTAGTGCTTGGCGAAGCCCTACCGGGATCCCCGCTACTTCCACCACCACGCCGTCGTGCTGGTGGATCTCCATCAACCTCTCCTCCCCCCTTGATGGATCAAGAAGGAGGAGACGTCGCTGCTCCGTACGTGTGTTGAACGCGGAGGTGCCGTCCGTTCGGCGCTAGGATCATCGGTGATTTGGATCACGACGAGTACGACTCCATCAACCCCGTTCTCTTGAACGCTTCCGCTCGCGATCTACAAGGGTATGTAGATGCACTCCCCTTCCCCTCGTTGCTAGATTACTCCATAGATTGATCTTGGTGATGCGTAGAAAATTTTGAATTTCTGCTACGTTCCCCAACACATTTTACTCCACCCTATGAACATATATATTGTCGTCTACCATATGGACTAAATTTGAATCAATTTTCCTTATTTGAATACGATTGTTGTCAAGTTATACAATCATTTAAATATTATCTCGATAACAAAAAACATGCATATAGCAGTAATCATAATTCACTATGAACTACATGTAACATACGATCTCCAATTCAAATATTTTATCCATTTTATGTTGAATTCAAATCAGAGTACATTGGTCTAGGTGGAGAGATGTTCGGGATAATCTAAACCCTGTTTTCATATCTATAATTTTTGGCTGAATTGGGACAAGTTTTGCTATAAGCTTCTTGCAAAACCGGAGATTCTCTCAACAAGCCTCGTGGTTCCGAGAGGGAACGTGTCACCTTTGTGTGCGAAATGATAGATGCTGCCTCCCCCTGATTTTCTTTACAGAGGCAACATAGAACTATATGAGTGCCCTATTAAATTTTGGAATTATTCCGGGTTCGTTTGGCCTTTTTTATACATTAATTGAGTTTCTGGACATTTAATGTGCATAATCCAAATTTGAACGGCAAGCACATGCTCCGGTGCACAAAAGTTGGTTGAAAAATCACATGTGTGTCCTTGGGTGAATTTCTAGGTCCCATGCAAGAAATGGGAATGAAATTCAAACATCTGGGCGTCGTGACTCGACCGAGAACATCGAGAAACTTGGTTTTTAAATCATGTAAATCCAAAACTCGCCTGGAAATCATGAAACTTGGCATGGTGTCATGTCATGCACTAACATGCTGTGGTAAAAAATTGGGCCGATTTGGAACAAGTTTTGATATAAGCTTCTTACAAACCGGAGCTTCTCCCAAGAAGGCTCGTGGTTCTGAGAGGGAACGTGTCACCTTTGAGTGTGAAATGATATACGCTGCCCCCCTTGAGTTTGTTTACAGAGGCAACATAGAACTACATGAGTGCCCTGTTAAATTTTGGAATTATTCCGGGTTCGTTTGGCCTTTTTTATACATTAATTGAGTTTCTGGTCATTTAATGTGCACAATTCAAATTTGAACTACAAGCACATGCTCCCGTGCACCAAAGTTGGTTGAAAAATCACATGTGTATCCTCGGGTGAATTTCTAGGTCCCATGCAAGAAATGGGAATGAAATTCAAACATCTGGGCATCGTGGCTCGGCCGAAAACATTGAGAAACTTGGTTTTAAAATTCTTGTAAATCCAAAACACGCCTGAAAATCATGAAACTTGGCATGGTGTCATGTCATGGTACTACCATGCTGTGGTAATTTTTTTGCCGAATAGGAACAAATTTTGGTATAAGCTTCTTGCAAACCGGAGCTTCTCTTAAGAAGGCTCGTGGTTCTGAGAGGGAACGTGTCACCTTTGAGTGTGAAACAATATACGCTGCCCCCCTTGAGTTTCTTTACAGAGGCAACATGGAACTACATGAGTGCCCTGTTAAATTTTGGAATTATTTCAGGTTTGTTTGGCCTTTTTTGTACATTAATTGAGTTTATGGTCATTTAATGTGCATAATTCAAATTTGAACTACAAGCACATGCTCCCGTGCACCAAAGTTGGTTAAAAAATCACACGTGTGTCCTCGAGTGAATTTCTAGGTCCCATGCAAGAAATGGGAATGAAATTCAAACAACTGGGCATCGTGGCTCGGCCGAGAACATTGAGAAACTTGGTTTTAAAATTCTTGTAAATCCAAAACACGGCTGAAAATCATGAAACTTGGCATGGTGTCATGTCATGGTACTACCATGCTGTGGTAAAAAAATTGGCCGAATAGGAACAAGTTTTGGTATAAGCTTCTTGCAAACCGGAGCTTCTCTCAAGAAGGCTCGTGGTTCTGAGAGGGAACGTGTCACCTTTGAGTGCGAAACAATATACGCTGCCCCCCTTGAGTTTCTTTACAGAGGCAACATAGAACTACATGAGTGCCCTGTTGAATTTTGGAATTATTCCTGGTTCGTTTGGCCTTTTTTATACATTAATTGAGTTTCTGGTCATTTAATGTGCATAATTCTAATTTGAACTACAAGCACATGCTCCTGATTGCTCCCTGACTATAGCATCAGAAAGCTCCTGTTTGCTAGGACTACGTCGGTATTTCCCCAAATAGGAAGGGATGATGTAGCACAGCGAAGGTAGGTATTTCCCTCAGTGATGAAACCAAGGTTATCGAACCAGTAGGACAACCAAGCAACACAACGTAAACGTCACCTGCACACAAATAACAACACCTCGCAACCCGACGTGTTAAATGGGTTGTCAATCCCTTTCAGGTAACGATGCCAGAAATTTGTAATAGATTGAAATAATAGATCGCAAATAAAATAAAGTGCATCAAAGTATTTTTGTATTTTTGGTTTAGTAGATCAGAATAAAAATGCAAAGGAAAAGTAGATCGCAAGCAAATATATGAGAAAGATGACCCGGGGGTCGTAGGTTTCACTAGTGGCTTCTCTCTAGAAAAATAGCAAACGGTGGGTAAACAAATTACTGTTGGGCAATTGATAGAACTTCAAATAATTATGATGATATCCAGGCAATGATCATTACATAGGCATCACGTCCAAGACTAGTAGACCGACTCCTGCCTGCATCTACTACTATTACTCCACACATCGACAGCTATCCAGCATGCATTTAGTGTATTAAGTTCATGGAAAAACAGAGTAATGGAATAAGAACGATGACATGATGTAGACAAGATCCGTTTATCTATTGGGTACATATATCCCATCTTTTTATCCTTAGTAGCAACGATACATACGTGTCGTTTCCCTTTCTGTCACTGGGATCAAGCACCGTGAGATCAAACCCACTACCGGGCACCTCTTCCCATTGCAAGATAAATAGATCAAGTTGGCCAAACAAAACCCAAATATTGGAGAAGAAATACGAGGCTATAAGAGATCATGCATATAAGAGATCAAAGAAACTAAAATAACTTTCATGGATATAAAAAGATATAACTGATCATAAACTCGAAGTTCATCAGATCCCAACAAACACATCGCAAAAAGAGTTACATCATATGGATCTCCAAGAGACCATTGTATTGAGAATTCAGCGAGAGAGAGGAAGCCATCTAGCTACTAACTATGGACCCAAAGGTCTACAAAGAACTACTCACGCATCATCGGAGAGGCACCAATGGAGGTGGTGAACCCCATCCGAGATGGTGTCTAGATTGGATCTGGTGGTTCTGGACTCTGTGGCGGCTGGATGAATATTTCATCGACTCCCCTAGGGTTTCTGGATTTTGGGGGTATTTATAGAGCAAAGAGGCGGTCCGGGGGGCACCCGAGGTGGGCACAACCCACCAGGGCGCGCCTGGGCCTCCTGGCGTGCCCTGGTGGGTTGTCCCCTCCTCGGGACTCCCCCCAGGTGCAACCAGGGCCCAACTTCTTCCTTTTGGTCCATAAAAAATCATCATAAAGTTTCATGGCATTTGGACTCCGTCTGATATTGATTTCGTGCGATGTAAAAAACATGCAGAAAACAGCAACTGGCACTTGGCACTATGTAAATAGGTTAGTACCAAAAAATGATATAAAATGATTATAAAACATCCAAGATTGATAATAAAACAACATGGAACAATCAAAAATTATAGATACGTTGGAGACGTATCAGCATCCCCAAGCTTAACTCCTGCTCGTCCTGGAGTAGGTAAGTGATAAAAACAGAATTTTTGATGTGGAGTGCTGTTTATCATGTCATATCATATTCTTTTCTTTATAGCATGGACATTTGGACTTTTATGTGATTCAAAGCAATAGTCTAGTTTTGACATAATAATTTAGATACTCAAGCATATCAACAAGCAACTATGTCTTTCAAAATATCAATGCTAAAACAAGTTATCCCTAGCCCATCATGCTCAAACATTGATCCATTCATGAAACACACTCGAATATTAGCTACACCAAATACTTAAGCATGATCATATTGCATCTTAGTTGGTGCTTTTATAAGAGAAGATGGAGACTCAAATAAAAATCGCATAAAGTAAAAGAAAGGCCCTTCGCAGAGGGAAGTAGGGATTTGTAGAGGTGCCAGAGCTCAAAGCGAAAAAAATTAGAGATAAAAACATTTTGGTAGGTGTATCCATCCCACCAACGAAAACGACGTAGAGCTACGAACACTTTCCATGCTAGATATGCCATAGGTGGTTCCCAAACAGAAAATAAAGTTTATTCCTTTTTCCACCATACTTTCACTTTCCATGGCTAACCGTATCCACGGGTGCCTTCCATACCAGCACTTTCCAAGGAATTTATTATTTGACAACATAAAGTAAATTCATTTTTGCATTTCGGGAATGGGAATCCCTAAAACCTTTGCCTTACTCTCATGCAATGACAAGTGAATAAACACTCATCATGAGAATAACACATCCAACATGGAAAATATTAGCCACCCATTACCGTTCCGCGAGTGAAACAAACACACAAAAGAGAAGTTTATTTTGAAAATTAGAGATGGCACATGAAAATTTGCTTAGAACGGCAAAAGAATACCGCATATAGGTAGATATAGTGGACTCATGTGGCAAAACTGGTTTAAAGGGTTTTGGATGCACAAGTAGAGGTCATACTTAGTGCAAAATGAAGGCTAGCAAAAAGATTGAGAAGCGACCAACCAAGAAACGAATAATCTCATAAGCAAGCATTAAGCATAATTAACACCGAATAATGCACCACAAGTAGGATATAATTTTCATTGCATGATTATTGACTTTCGTGCATGCATAGGGAATCACAAACCTTAACACCAATATTCTTACTAGAGCACAATTACTCACCAACATAACTCACATATCACATCATCATATGTCTCAAAACTATTATTAAGAATCAAGTTTATTTTGTCCAATGATCTTCATGACATTTTTTTCTTTTTTCTTTATCCTTCTTGGATATCTATCACTTTGGGACTAATTTCATGCGTTGCTCTTCATAAGCTCAAACAAATATAAGTGAAGATCATGAGCATAAAAAATTTCTTTCTCTCAAAATAATTTAAGTGAAGCAAGAGAGAATTTCTTCAAAATTTTACTAACTATTTAATAAATCTAAGTGAAGCAAGAGAGCATTTCTTCAAAAATACTAAGCACACCGTGCTCAAAAAGATATAAGTGAAGCACTAGAGCAAGTCCTAGCTCATAAAAGATTTAAGTGAAGCAAAGAGATCAATTCTAACAAGTCATGATATAATTTTGGCTCTCTCAAATAGGTGTGTCCAGCAAGGATTGATGAATTAAACACAAAATAAAACAAGCAAAGACACATACCATACAAGACGCTCCAAGCAAAACACATATCATGTGACGAATAAAAATATAGCCTCAAGTAAAATACCGATGGTAGTTAGAAGAAAGAGGGGATGCCACTCGGGGGCATCCCCAAGCTTAGTTGGTTGCTCATTCTTGGATAATAGCTTGGGATGCGGGGGCATCCCCAAGCTTAGGCTCTTCTATCCTTCTTTCATATACCGTAGGATAACCCAAAACTTGAAAACTTCAATCACACAAAACTCAACAAAACCTTTGTGAGATCCGTTTGTAAAAGAAAGCAAACCACTACTATATGTGTTGTATCAAACCAATTCATATTTTGTTTTTGTATTATATCTTCTGCATTCCAACTTTTCTATGGCAAAAACTCATCAAAGAAAACCATAGAGCCATCAAAATAAGCACACAACACAAACAAAATAGAATCTGTCAAAACAGAACAGTCTGTAGTAATCTGACACTTTCAACTACTTCTGTAACTCCAAACATTCTGGAAAATTAGGACGACCAGGGTAATTTGTATATTGATCTTCTGCAAAAGAATTGGCATTTTATCACGTTCTGGTGATTTTTAACAATTGTTTTCGTGAGCAGCAAAGTTTCTGTTTTTTAGGCAAGATCAAACAACTATCACCCAAGAAGATCCTAAAGGCTTTACTTGGCACAAACACTAATTAAAACAAAAAACACAATCATACCAATAGCATAATTGTGCGAACATTCAAGAGCAGAAAGCAAAAAGAAAAAATAAATTTTATTCATTGGGTTGCCTCCCAACATGCGCTATAGTTTTACGCCCCTAGATAGGCATAAGATTTAAACGACGCTCATACGAAATATAATAATTGGAACACAAAGAGAGCATCATGAAACATGTAACAAACACATTTAAGTCTAACATACTTCCTATGCATAGGGATTTTATAAGCAAACAAATTATCAAGACAAGCAATTTCTAGCATATCCAAAGAAGAAGAAAGAAACAATAGCAATCTCAACATAACAAGAGGAAATTTAGTAACATGAAAATTTCTACAACCATATTTTCCTCTCTCATAATAATTACATGTAGGATCATAATCAAATTCAACAATATATCTATCACATAAAATATTCTCTTCATGACCTACATGCATGCAAAGTTGACACTCTTTCAAAATAGTTGGATTATCATAAAATAAAGTCATGACCTCTCCAAGCCCACTTTTATCACACATTTCATAAGACTCAACACTCTCCAAATATGTGGGATTAGTTTTACCTAGAGTTGACACTCTTTCGAACCCACTTTCAATATTATCGCAAGCATATTCATCATGAGGTTTAAATAAATTTTTAATATCATAAGAATCATTATCACCCCAATCATGATCATTGCAATAAGTAGCGGACATAGCAATATTAGCATCGCCAAGCTTGGGGTTTTGCATATTATTAGCACAATTGACATGAATAGAATTTATAGTAAAATCATTGCAATCATGCTTTTCATTCAAGGAGCTATCATGAATCACTTCATAAATTTCTTCATCACAATTTTCACATCCACGAATCTCAAGCAAAACTTCATAAAGATAATCCAGTGGACTCAAATCACTAGCAACTGGTTCAACATAATTAGATCTCTTAAAAGGATTAGCTAGTGGATGAGGATCCATATCAATAGATTTCTAGAAAGCAAATAGAAGACACATGGTCACGCAAGCAAACAAGAGATCTGACAAGAAAAAGGCAAACAAAAAAGAGGGGCGAATAAAACGACAATTTTTTGTGAAGTGGGGGGAGAGGAAAACAAGAGGCAAATAGCAAATAATGTAAATTGGAGGAGATGAGATTTGTGATTAGGAACCTGGTATATGTTGAAGATCCTCCCCGGCAACGGTGCCAGAAATTCCTTTTGATTGCTCCCTGACTATAGCGCCAGAAAGCTCCTGTCTGCTAGGACTACGTCGGTATTTCCCCAAAGAGGAAGGGATGATGCAGCACAACGAAGGTAGGTATTTCCCTCAGTGATGAAACCAAGGTTATCAAACTAGTAGGAGAACCAAGCAACACAACTTAAACAGCACATGCACACAAATAACAACACCTCCCAACTCGACGTGTTAAAGGGGTTGTCAAATACTTTCGGGTAACGATGCCAGAAATTTGTAATAGATTGAAATAATAGATCGCAAATAAAATAAAGTGCGGCAAAGTATTTTTGTATTTTTGGTGTAATAGATCAGAATAAGAATGCAAAGGAAAAGTAGATCGCAAGAAAATATATGAGAAAGAAGACTCGGGGGTCGTAGGTTTCACTAGTGGCTTCTCTCGAGAAAAATAGCAAAAAGTGGGTAAACAAATTACTGTTGGGCAATTGATAGAACTTCAAATAATTATCACGATATCTAGGATATGATCATTACATAGGCATCACGTCCAAGATTAGTAGACCGACTCCTGCCTGCATCTACTACTATTACTCCACACATCGACCGCTATCCAGCATGCATCTAGTGTATTAAGTTCATGAAAAAACGGAGTAATGCAATAAGAACGATGACATGATTTAGACAAGATCCGTTTATCTATTGCGTAGATATAGATCCCATCTTTTTATCCTTAGTAGCAACGATACATACGTGTCGTTTCCCTTTCTGTCACTGGGATCAAGCACCATAAGATCGAACCCACTACCGGGCACCTCTTCCCATTGCAAGATAAATAGATCAAGTTGGCCAAACAAAACCCAAATATTGAAGAAGAAATACGAGGCTATAAGAGATCAAATAAACTCAAATAACTTTCATGGATATAAAAAGATATAACTGATCATAAACTCGAAGTTCATCAGATCCAAACAAACACACCGCAAAAAGAGTTACATCATATGGATCTCCAAGAGACCATTGTATTGAGAATTCAGCGAGAGAGAGGAAGCCATCTAGCTACTAACTACGGACCCGAAGCTCTACAAAGAACTACTCACGAATCATCGGAGAGGCACCAATGGAGGTGGTGAACCCCATCCGAGATGGTGTCTAGATTGGATCTGGTGGTTCTGGACTCTGCGGCGTCTAGATGAATATTTCGCCGACTTCCCTAGGGTTTCTGGATTTTTGGGGTATTTATAGAACAAAGAGGCGGCTGGGGGCACCCTAGGTGGGCACAACCCACCAGGGCACGCCTGGGCCTCCTTGCGCGCCCTGGTGGGTTGTCCCCTCCTCCGGACTCCCCCAGGTGCAACCAGGGCCCAAGTTCTTCCTTTTGGTCCATCAAAAATCATCGTAAAGTTTTGTGGCATTTGGACTCGTCTGATATTGATTTCGTGCGATATAAAAAAACATGCAGAAAACAGTGACTGGCACTTGGCACTATGTCAATAGGTTAGTACCAAAAAATGATATAAAATGACTATAAAATGATTATAAAACATCCAAGATTGATAATAAAACAGCATGGAACAGTAAAAAAATTATAGATACGTTGGAGACGTATCAGCTCCCGTGCAGCAAAGTTGGTTGAAAAATCACATGTGTGTCCTCGAGTGAATTTCTAGGTCCCATGCAAGAAATGGGAATGAAACTCAAACATCTGGGCATTGTGGCTCGGCTGATAACATTGAGAAACTTGGTTTTAAAATTCTTGTAAATGCAAAACACGCCTGAAAATCATGAAACTTGGCATGGTGTCATTTCATGGTACTACCATGTTGTGGTAAAAAATACGCAGAATAGGAACAAGTTTTTGTGTAAGTTTCCTGCAAACCGGAGCTTCTCTCAAGAAGGCTCGTGGTTCTGAGAGGGAACATGTCACCTTTGTGTGCATAATTCAAATTTTAAATACAAGCACATGCTCCAGTGCACCAAAGTTGGTTGAAAAATCACATGTGTGTCCTCGGGTAAATTTCTAGGTCCCATGCAAGAAATGGGAATGAAATTCAAACATCTGGTTGTCGTGGCTCGGCTGGAAACATTGAGATACTTGGTTTTTTAATTCTTGTAAATCCAAAACACGCATGAAAATCATGAAACTTGGCTTGGTGTCATGACATGGCACCAACATGCTATGGTAATTTTGCTGTCCGATTTGCGAAGGCGCACACATTAACAATCAACAAAGTCATTTTGGAACAAGTGTTGTCACGTTACAAACGGAAACACCAGTATTATTGAAACCGTGGGCGTTCTATTTACCATCTACGTGACACCACGTGTCCCCTTTTTTATTAGCTAGGACGCGCCATGCAGGGTAGCTATTTGAGTACGGGAGGCGTGCGATCAGACCCCTACGCTTACTTATCGGGAGGAGAGCCCTTTGACCTCCATCTTCCGTCCACCTCTCCCCGAGCCTCTGTTTAATGGCCTGGCTATGTCTCACTTGACTGAGATTTAAGAGAGAAAAAAGAAAATCTAAAAAGAAATTTTTGCACGGATCTTGATGTAAGATCCGACAGACCTATATAGCATCTACTGCGACTTATAACAATACTGATGAATATATAAGGACGGCGACAGTGGATAATAATTGTCTTACATAATTACGAAGATAACTAAAAAAGCCACATGCGGCTATGCCCGAAATACATAAGGGCAAAATAAGAAGGAAGACAACGATCTGGCTCGCTGATCTCCACTTTCTTGATGCGTTGCTGCAGGCCGCGGGAACTAGTCTCCACGACGAGCGGCGATGAGCTCTGTCATGTCCTCAAGACGCTGCTTGAGAGCATCCACGGATTCCTCCACCAGCCTTTGGCGCTCGATGCGGAGCATGTCATTCTCGTCCATAAGTTTCTTGACGATGACGCCCGTCCTCTTCAACAAGGCATTGGTCTCCTCCTACTGCTCTGCACTTCGGACGATCTTCGCCCTCAGCGGGTCACGCTCGGCCCGGTGCTTCTCATTGCCCTCCCTTAGTTGCCGGATGATGCCAGTAGCCTGTTCAAACGAGGCTTTCATGTCGTCCTGCAACCTCGCTCAGCCGGAGATCTGATCCATCTAGCTATGCACGATCGCATGCATGCGCCTGTAAGAGTCATCGCCTGCCTGCGAGATAGTTTCCCAGGCCGCGTCGGCGCGGCGGGACATCTCTGCTAAATTTGCGGCATGGCGGGACATCTCTGCTGCTCCAGCGGCGCGGCAGGACCAGTCTGCTGCATCGACGGCGCGGCGGGACCTCCGTGCTGCTTCGGCGGCGCGGCAGGACCTCTGTGCTGCTACTTCCACGCGGCGGGACATGTCGGCTGCTTTCGCGGCGAGGTGGGACATCTCTCGTGCTTCCGCTTCCATGCTCGCCTCTTCCTGGTGGTAATCTCTCGACCCAGAACTCACGCTGGCCATGGCTGACGCAAGGGAAGGATGCTGAATGACTTGTTTGTTTTTGTGGATGAGGAGTTAAGGAGGAATGTGCAGTCATCTTGGCATAGTAGTATTTATAACCGAGTACTAATACGCTCCTAAGTGGGACACCGTTTAGGTTGTGATTGGTGTGAACAAGTTTGCAATTAAATATAGCGTGGTAGTAGTAATTTGGAATGTGACGAGACGCAAGCTCAAAATTTATTGACGGTTCTAGTTTTGAAGTGCGGCACTATTCTCGGATGGCGTAACGTGGGCACGTGTTCTCGGCCGTGGTGTAGCATATGCCATGGTAGTTCTTTTTTACTGCTGTGTACGTGCAATAACTGGCACCGTCGGATACATATCTTACGGTTATTGGGACATTCGACAGGAATAGCCTCGTGGCGAGCTATAGACTAGTCTTTTTTTCAGACGCATTACACCTATCTCTCGGCGCGCTATAGGCGCGCCAATGTCGAGCATGCCACCGACCAAGAAAAACGCGTGGCCGTCCTCCTCCGCGAACAGCAAGAGCCGTGGCTCCGACAGTGGCACTTGCAGCTGGAGCAGCTTGCCGTACTGGATCCTGTGCATGGGCATGGGATGCACGGTGCTGATGTGGTGGGAGAGCACCGGCGGCGGGCCTTCGTAGCTGCAGTCGGGCACGGGGCATTTGCAGGGCGCGAGCGGACACATGCTCTGGTGATCGGTGAGCTTGTGGTAAGTGACGTAGAGCCCACATCCTTCGTGCGGGCACTCCACCCTCACCGAGGAGAGGACGGCGTCCACCGTCGTGTTCTGCACGTCGAAGCCACTGCCACGCTCGCACTTCTGGCACTGCCGCTGGTTCCCGGGGCGCTCGACGCGGCAGTCCGCACAGGCCAGGTGCCCTCCCTTGCACTGCACAAATCAATCGAACAACACATCAATCAAGAAACCTGCACCTTGCTCGATCAGCCGAACGGACGAGGTGTATTCGAACCTCATACACTAGAGGCTTCAAGGGGCGGAGGCACAAGGGGTAGTGGAGCAAGGTGAGGTCCATCGAGACCATAGAGAGCTCCATCATCGGGTCATGTTCCGTCTGCATGATCTCGCCCTCCTCGTGCACAACCATCTCTCGCTTTAGGGCCGGGGCATTACAAAGCTTTACCGTCACATATTCATACTACTTCAAGGTGCATTAAATCAACACATGCAAGTATCAAAAGGAGAGTCACGGCATGCATGCATGAGTTGTAATTAATGCACCGGTAAACGCAAATTATTGAAATATATCAAGTGCAGTACTTTGATGTGTCGCGTCAACTCGTACAAGACCGAGAAGTTTGATTACTACAACGCCCTCTCCCTCGCGGACTGAGCTCCGGTGTCTTAACTGCACCTGCCTTTGGCTGCATGACAGGTGGGCCACCCACCTGTTGGGCCCACCTGTCATACAAGAAAAGGCAGGAGCAGTAAGTCAATGAAGCTACATCCCTCACTCGCCCATGAGCGTGGTGGCTGGCAGGACTAGGAGAAGCTTTCGCTACACGCTCTCCCTCCCGCACGCGGTGGACATGCAGCAGTTCAATCGGTGTCAGATGGCCAGAATCATACTGTAGTACTCCTCCACTGCAGTAGTACTCCATCATTGTTCGACTTCCCGAAGAGGCGAAGAGCCAAGCGCAGCCCGGACGCTCGTGTGGCAGTTTCATGTGTAGAGTAGTCTAGGATAGCATGTACCGTGCCTGTAAGCTTTAAATCGTTGGGGTCGGCTCCATGCTATGAGGCCGTCTCGAAGCTTTTTTTGAAAAAAATAATCTTCTGACCCTACCTATCATCCTGGTGATTGTAGTTTGCACGCTCATCTGGTCAAGACAGGAATATATATTTTAGTTTGTGGTGGGGTAAATGTTAGAGGTAGCAGCAAATATATTGTACACTACGGGTCTTTCAGCCAAGTTTAGAGGCAACCATGTGGGGCCAGTGCTATGATGTGTCGCGTCAACTCGTACAACGAGGAGAAGCTTGATTTTACTACTACACGCCTTCTCCCTCGCCCATGCGCGCGGTGGCTCACAGACGAGGACAGGCTTTTGCTTATAGTACTACAACAAGCTATCCCTCCCGCTCGCGGTGGACGGACATGCAGCAGTGGATTCGATACTGTAGAAGCAGTAATAGTAACATCATTGTTCGTCTTCTCGCAGAGGCGAAGAGCCAAGCACAACCCGAACGTGGCAGTTGCGAACCTTGGAGCACGCATATAGCCAGGCTCTTGCATGAGACAAAATTGCTATGTGAGCCCACTATTGTAGTACTTGCTAGTATAGCCCTGTAAACCAGAAAGGAGTATTTGCCTTTCTAGAGATTTCAACAAGTGACTAGACTACACCGAGATGGAGTACATATGGAGCAAAATGAGTGAATCTACACCGTAAAAAAATACATAGTTCTCTCATTTTCCTCTCCGCCTTGGTCGCGGTGCACAATATTGAGTATACTAGTACTGACTAGTCTCTTTTTGACACGCATTTACGTTTTTTTTAACACAGTACAGACGCAAGCGCTTATATACACACGCATACACTCACCCCTATGAACACACACACGCACACCCAACCCCTATGAGCACCTCCTAAAGACTGAGCCGGCATACTCGTCGTCGACCTACTTCTTTCGCCTATATATACTCTTATACCCTAATATTGAGTATACTAGTACTGTCATCTTGAAATTTACGAAGTCACCATAGGCACCACGTCGTCGACGGGAATGTCTCCTGACACGCGATAGACGCAAGCGGAAGTCGCCTCCATAGGTGCTTGAATGCCAAGGAGGGAGAGGGTAGTAGTTCCCAAGACGTTGAACGGTCAATGATGCATCCTCAATTACATGCAGAGGGAATTAATTGGAGAAGTAGAATAGAGCCAGTACGATGTGAATGCAACAGAGTTTGGACTCTCATATAAAGGCGCCCCACCACTCCAATCCATCTACTCCTAGTCTCTCCGCAACACTGCTCACTCCAATCCAAGACCAAGTGACCAGAAGCCACAAGCACCTATGGAGGCGATGGACGCGAGCAGCAGTTGATACGTCTCCAATGTATCTATAATTTTTGATTGTTCCATGCTATTATATTATCAGTTTTGGATGTTTAATGGTCTTTATTATGCACTTTTATATTATTTTTGGGACTAACCTATTAACCGAAGGCCCAGTGCAAATTGCTGTTTTTTGCCTATTTCAGTGTTTCGCAGAAAAGGAATATCAAACGAAATCCAAATGGAATGAAACCTTCGCGAGGATCGTTTTTGGAACAAACGCAATCCAGGAGACTTGGAGTGGACGTCAAGGAAGAAACGAGGCGGCCACCTGGCAGTGAGGCACGCCCAGGGGGGTAGGCGCGCCCCCACCCTCGTGGGCCCCTCGTAGCTCCACCACCTACTTCTTTCGCCTATATATACTCTTATACCCTGAAACCATCTAGGGGAGCCACGAAACCTATTTTCCACTGCCGCAACCTTCTGTACTCGTGAGATCCACTCTTGGGGCCTTCTCCGGCGCTCCGCCAGAGGGGGAATCAATCACGGAGGGCTTCTACATCAACACCATAGCCTCTTCGATGATGTGTGAGTAGTTTACCACAGACCTTCGGGTCCATAGTTATTAGCTAGATGGCTTCTTCTCTCTCTTTGGATCTCAATACAAAGTTCTCCTCGATCTTCTTGGAGATCTATTCGATGTAATACTTTTTGCGGTGTGTTTGTCGAGATCCGATGAATTGTGGGCTTATGATCAAGATTATCTATGAACAATATTTGATTCTTCTCTGAATTCTTATATGCATGACTTGATATCTTTGCAAGTCTCTTCGAATTATCAGTTTGGTTTGGCCTACTAGATTGATCTTTCTTGCAATGGGAGAAGTGCTTAGCTTTGGGTTCAATCTTGCGGTGTCCTTTCCCAGTGACAGCAGGGGCAGCAAGGCACGTATTATATTTTTCCATCGAGGATAAAAAAGATGGGGTTTATATCATATTGCTTGAGTTTATCCCTCTACATCATGTCATCTTGCCTAATGCGTTACTCTATTCTTATGAACTTAATACTCTAGATGCATGCTGGATAGCGGTCGATGTGTGGAGTAATAGTAGTAGATGCAGAATCGTTTTAGTCTACTTGTCACGGACGTGATGCCTATGTTCATGATCATGCCTAGATATTCTCATAACTATGCGCTTTTCTATCAATTGCTCGACAGTAATTTGTTCACCCACCGTAGAATTTGCTATCTTGAGAGAAGCCACTAGTGAAACCTATGGCCCCCGGGTCTATTTTCCATCATATTAATCTCCCGCCTACGTGCTATTTCTGTCGCCGTTTATTTTGCAATCTTTACTTTTTCAATCTATACAACAAAAATACCAAAAAATATTTATCTTATTATCTTTATCAGATGTCACTTTCGCAAGTGGCCGTGAAGGGATTGACAACCCCTTTATCGCGTTGGTTGCAAGGTTCTTGATTGTTTGTGCAGGTACTAGGGATTTGCGTGTAGTCTCCTATTGGATTGATACCTTGGTTCTCAAAAACTGAGGGAAATACTTACGCTACTTTGCTGCATCACCCTTTCCTCTTCAAGGGAAAACCAACGCATGCTCAAGAGGTAGCAAGAAGGATTTCTGGCGTCGTTGTCGGGGAGATCTACGCACAAGTCAAGACATACCAAGTACCCATCACAAACTCTTCTCCCTCGCATTACATTATTTGCCATTTGCCTCTCGTTTTCCTCTCCCCCACTTCACCCTTGCTGTTTTATTCGCCCTTTTTCCGTTCGTCTCTTTTCGCTTGCTTCTTGTGTGCCTTTTTGCCCTGATGGCCTTGCCTAAAAACGTTGATCCTCACCTTAGAAGGTTCGAAGAAATTGAAAACAACATTAGAAGCTTTATGACTTTGCAATTTGAGCATAATAATTTCTTCAGAAACAAGCTTAAAGAACAGAAAAGTTTTATGGAGTACATGAATAAAGAGCTTGATGATATGTCTAAGGAATTTTATGGTTTGAAATCTCAGTTTGCCCATCTTGAAAATTTAGTAGGCCAAATTTCGGATAAGCAAGCCACCTTAGTTAATAAGATGGCCTCCAAACCGGAAGATCTAGAGGGTAATAAGGATGAAGATCTAAAAATGATTGATGTGTCCCCTATTAAATCTTTGTTTTCTAATATGAATCTTGATAAATATGGGACTGGAGATGAGTCAACTTTAGTTAAAAGGCGTCCCAATGATTCGGAGTTTTTAGATCTTGATGCAAAAATTCGTAAAAGTGTGATTGAAGAGGTCAAAGCTTTACATAGCAATGAACCCACTATTTTGGATTTCAAGGAATTTAATTATGATAATTGCTCTTCGATAGATTGTACTTCCTTGTTGCAATCCGTGTTAAATTCTCCTCATGCTTATGATCAAAATAAAGCTTTACTAAACATATCGTTGATGCTTTAATGCAATCCTATGAAGAAAAACTTGAATTAGAAGTTTCTATCCCTAGAAAACTTTATGATGAGTGGGAACCTACTATTAAAATTAAGATTAAAGATCATGAATGCTATGCTTTGTGTGATTTGGGTGCTAGTGTTTCCACGATTCCAAAAACTTTGTGTGATGTGTTAGGTTTCCGTGAATTTGATGATTGTTCTTTAAACTTGCATCTTGCGGATTCCACCATTAAGAAACCTATGGGAAGGATTAATGATGTTCTTATTGTTGCAAATAGGAATTATGTGCCCGTAGATTTCATTGTTCTTGATATAGATTGCAATCCTACATGTCCTATTATTCTTGGTAGACCTTTCCTTAGAACGATTGGTGCAATTATTGATATGAAAGAAGGAAATATTGGATTCCAATTTCCGTTAAGGAAGGGAATGGAGCACTTTCCTAGGAAGAAAATTAAATTACCATATGAATCCATTATGAGAGACACCTATGAATTGCATACCAAAGATGACAATACCTAGATCTATTCTTGTTTTTGTGCCTAGCTAGGGGCGTTAAACGATAGCGCTTGTTGGGAGGCAACCCAATTTTATTTTTGTTCCTTGCTTTTTGTTCCTGTTTAGTAATAAATAATTCATCTAGCCTCTGGTTAGATGTGGTTTTATGTTTTAGTTAGTGTTTGTGCCAAGTAAGACCTATAGGATCTTCTTGGGTGATAATTATTTGATCTTGCTGAAAAAGACAGAAACTTTCTGCTCACGAAAACAATTGTTAAAAATCACCAGAAAGTGGTAAAATACTGATTCCAATTGCAGTAGATCAATAATCAAATTATCTAGGCCTTCCTATTTTTGCAGATTTTTCTGAGTTACATAAGTTTGCGTTTGATATAGATTACTACATACTATTCTGTTTTTGACAGATTGTGTTTTTAGTGCGTTGTTTGCTTAATTTGATGAATCTATGGCTAGTATCGGGGGGGGGGGTACGAACCATAGACAAGTTGGAATACAGTAGGTTTAACACCAATATAAATAAATAATGAGTTCATTACAGTACCTTAATGTGGTGGTTTGTTTTCTTACACTAACGGAGCTCATGAGATTTTCTGTTGAGTTTTGTGTTGTGAAGTTTTCAAGTTTTGGGTAAAGATTTGATGGATTATGGAATAAGGAGTGGCAAGAGCCTAAGATTGGGGATTCCCAAGGCACCCCAAGGTAAAATTCAAGGACAACCAAAAGCCTAAGCTTGGGGATCCCCTGGAAGGCATCCCCTCTTTCGTCTTCGTCTATCGGTAACTTTACTTGAGGCTATATTTTTATTCACCACATGATATGTGTTTTGCTTGGAGCGTCTTGTATGATTTGAGTCTTTGCTTTTTAGTTTACCACAATCATCCTTTCTGTACACACCTTTTGGAGAGACACACATGAATCGGAATTTATTAGAATACTCTATGTGCTTCACTTATATCTTTTGAGCTAGATAATTTTGCTCTAGTGCTTCGCTTATATCTTTTATAGCACGGTGGTGTTTTTATTTTATAGAAATTATTGATCTCTCATGCTTCACTTATATTATTTTGAGAGTCCTTTAGAACAGCATGGTAATTTGCTTTGGCTATAAAATTAGTCCTAATATGATAGGCATCCAAGATGGGTATAATAAAAACTTTCATATAAAGCGCATTGAATACTATGAGAAGTTTCATACTTGATGATTGTTTTGAGATATGAAGATGGTGATATTAGAGTTGTGCTAGTTGAGTAACTGTGAATTTGAGAAATACTTGTGTTGAAGTTTGCAAGTCCCGTAGCATGCACGTATGGTAACCGTTGTGTGACAAATTTGAAACATGAGGTGTTCTTTGATTGTCATCCTTATGAGTGGCGGTCGGGGACGAGCGATGAATGGTCTTTTCCTACCAATCTATCCCCCTAGGAGCATGCACGTAATGCTTGGTTTTTGATGACTTGTAGATTTTTGCAATAAGTATGTGAGTTCTTTATGACTAATGTTTAGTCCATGGATTATACGCACTCTCACCCTTCCATCATTGCTAGCCTCTTCGGTACCGTGCATTGCCCTTTCTCACCTTGAGAGTTGGTGCAAACTTCACCGGTGCATCCAAACCCCATGATATGATACGCTCTATCACACATAAACCTCCTTATATCTTCCTCAAAACAGCCACCATACCTACCTATTATGGCATTTCCATAGCCATTTCGAGATATATTGCCATGCAACTTTCCACCGTTTCATTTATTATGACACACTTCATCATTGTCATATTGCCTTGCATGATCATGTAGTTGACATCGTATTTGTGGCAAGGCCACCATGCATAATTTTTCATACATGTCACTCTTGATTCATTGCCCATCCCGGTACACCGCCGGAGGCACTCATATAGAGTCATATTTTATTCTAGTATCGAGTTGTAATCATTGAGTTGTAAATAAATAGAAGTGTGATGATCATCATTAATAGAGCATTGTCCCATGAAAAAGAAAGAGAAAGGCCAAATAAAAAAAGGAAAGGCCAAATAAAAAAATAAAAAAGGGAAAGGCCAAAAAAAGGAAGGCCCAAAAAAAAAGAAAAGAAGGGACAATGCTACTATCCTTTTCCCACACTTGTGCTTCAAAGTAGCACCATGATATTTATGATAGAGAGTCTCTTATTTTGTCACTTTCATATACTAGTGGGAATTTTTCATTATAGAACTTGGCTTGTATATTCCAAAAATGGGCTTCCTCAGATGCCCTAGGTCTTCGTGAGCAAGCAAGTTGGATGCACACCCACTTAGTTTCTTTTGTTGAGCTTTCATACATTTATAGCTCTAGTGCATCCGTTGTATGACAATCCCTACTCCTTGCATTGACATCAATTGATGGGCATCTCCCTAGCCCATTGATTAGCCGCGTCAATGTGAGACTTCCTCCTTTTTTGTCTTCTCCACACAACCCCCATCATTATATTCTATTCCACCCATAGTGCTATGTCCATGGCTCACGCTCATGTATTGCGTGAAAGTTGAAAACGTTTGAGAATACTAAAGTATGAAACAATTGCTTGGCTTGTCATCGGGGGTGTGCATGATGAGGGCATTTTTGTGTGACGAAAATGAAGCATGGCCAAACTATATGATTTTGTAGGGATGAACTTTCTTTGGCTATGTTATTTTGAGAAGACATAATTGCTTAGTTAGTATGCTTGAAGTATTATTATTTTTATGTCAATATTAAACTTTTATCTTGAATCTTTCGGATCTGAACATTCATGCCACAATAAAGGAAATTACATTGAAAATTATGTTAGGTAGCATTCCGCATCAAAAATTCTGTTTTTATCATTTACCTACTCGAGGACGAGCAGGAATTAAGCTTGGGGATGCTTGATACGTCTCCAACGTATCTATAATTTTTTATTGTTCTTCCATGCTATTATATTATCTGTTTTGGATGTTTAATGGGCTTTATTATGCACTTTTATATTATTTTTGGGACTAACCTATTAACCGAAGGCCCAATGCAAATTGCTGTTTTTTTGTCTATTTCAGTGTTTCGCAGAAAAGGAATATCAAACGGAATCCAAACAGAATGAAACCTTCGCGAGGATCGTTTTTGGAACAAACTCAATCCAGGAGACTTGGAGTGGAGGTCAAATAAGCAACGAGGCGGCCACGAGACAGGGAGGCGCGCTCCCACCCTCATGGGCCCCTCGTAGCTCCACCGACCTACTTCTTTCGCCTATATATACTCTTATACCCTGAAAACATCCAGGGGAGCCACGAAACCTATTTTCCACCGCCGCAACCTTTTGTACCTGTGAGATCCCATCATGGGGCCTTTTCCGGCGCTCCGTCGGAGGGGGAATCGATCACGGAGGGCTTCTACATCAACACCATAGCCTCTCCGATGATGTGTGAGTAGTTTACCACAGACCTTCGGGTCCATAGTTATTAGCTAGATGGCTTCTTCTCTCTCTTTGGACCTCAATACAAAGTGCTCCTCGATCTTCTTGGAGATCTATTCAATGTAATACTTTTTGCGGTGTGTTTGTCGAGATCCGATGAATTGTGGGTTTATGATCAAGATTATCTATGAACAATATTTGATTCTTCTTTGAATTCTTATATGCGTGATTTGAATTCTTTGCAAGTCTCTTCGAATTATTAGTTTGGTTTCACCTACTAGATTGATCTTTCTTGCAATGGGAGAAGTGCTTAGCTTTGGATTCAATCTTGCGGTGTCCTTTCCCAGTGACAGCAGGGGCAGCAAGGCACGTATTGTATTTTGCCATCGAGGATAAAAAGATGGGGTTTATATCATATTGCTTAAGTTTATCCCTCTACATCATGTCATCTTGCCGAATGTGTTACTCTGTTCTTATGAACTTAATACTCTAGATGCATGCTGGATAGCGGTCGATGTGTGGAGTAACAGTAGTAGATGCAGAATCGTTTCGGTCTACTTGTCACGGACATGATGCCTACGTTCATGATCATGCCTAGATATTCTCATAAATATGCGCTTTTCTATCAATTGCTCGGCAGTAATTTGTTCACCCACCGTAGAATTTTCTATCTTGAGAGAAGCCACTAGTGAAACCTATGGCCCCCGGGTCTATTTTCCATCATATTAATCTCCCGCCTACGTGCTATTTCTGTCACCGTTTATTTTGCAATCTTTGCTTTTTCAATCTATACAACAAACATACCAAAAATATTTATCTTATTATCTTTATCAGATGTCACTTTCGCAAGTGGCCGTGAAGGGATTGACAACCCCTTTATTGCGTTGGTTGCAAGGTTCTTGATTGTTTGTGCAGGTACTAGGGATTTGCGTGTAGTCTCCTATTGGATTGATACCTTGGTTCTCAAAAACTGAGGGGAAATACTTACGCTACTTTGCTGCATCACCCTTTCCTCTTCAAGGGAAAACCAACGCATGCTCAAGAGGTAGCAGCAGTCGGCTGTGCCAAATCATCCAAGGCGCCGGCCTGCGGCCCCGCACCGCACAGGTTTTCCAGACGGTGCTGTCTACCGTCGGCGTCGTAGCCCTCGCCAACGCCGGCTTCGCCTCTTGCATGGACGACATGATGGTCAACTCCATCCGCAAGTTCACCGCCATCAAAAGCGCGTGGACAACCTTGCCGTACTACTCCAGCCCGCGTGCCCGGGCTCCTCATTGCCTGCGACCCTCATCAGCCTCCATGGTGACGAACTCTTTCAAGCGCTGGTGTCCCTGTAGGTGCCGGAGGTCGCGACGTAGAATGTGCACCTCGAGGCTGCGCTCGCCGCGCAGCGCCTCGCCATGCAAGAAACCGTCGACCTGCACATCCACGTCTACGAGGAAATCGTCTACATAGGCCACTACAAGGCCAGCGAGGACAGAAAGACGTTGGCCTTCTTCCAACGGCTGTAATCTTTGGACGCCATTGTTCAGAAGCACGTCGACCTGGCCACGAAAGCCACTGCTACTTAGCCGCCGTTCGGTGGGCCGGTGCCCTGAGTCGAGGAGGTGGACGTCGTCGATGGATGCATCTCTTCTTCTTGCCTCCTATAACCAGCACTGCATCGCCTCGTGGCCTTAATGTTTTATTAGTATAGTACTCCCTCCGTTCCCAAATATAAGTCTTTCTAGAGATTCCAGCAATGGACTACATACGGAGCAAAATGAGTGAATCTATACTCTAAAATATGTCTACATACATCCGTATGTTGTATTCCATTTGAAATATCTAAAAAGGCTTATATTTAGGAACGGAGGGAGTATATGGCATTTTTATTCCAGTCGTAACGTTTTCACTGTGAGGTGGGGCTGCAGTTGAGCAAACTGACCATCGGCAAATCCCCACCCCGCCCACCGGGCGTCGGCTGAGTTTAGAATTAGAAGAGAGAAACAAGAGAGAAGAGCTAGCTGTAGCACGGACGCTATTGTCAGATGGGACTCGTGTTGATAGAATAGGAGTACTGAGCACTCGTACCTCTTTTTTTAGGGAAAAAGTAATCATTTGTCTAGTACCACTAGTTGGGTGCGTGCGAACTATACCTGTCATCACTTTGGGTCTCCTTTTTGAACCGCAGCTACGCTTCACCGTACATATTTTTTTCACGCATTTTATCCTCCTCTATGTACTCCTAGGCTATTTCCACGTGCTCCCTTTCACCAACATGTGGGACATAGAGCATCTGGGTCGTAGTGCATGCATGACTCGGAGCATATGCCGGGGTACTTTACATTTCAGACATCACGAATTACATGCAAACCCCCCGCAGAAGAATAAATAAATGAATGAATTACTACATGAAATCGGATTATTTTCATAGAAACCGGAGCACGATCATTAAATTTTGGGCATAACACGTTTATAAAAAAGCGACCGGACCTAAACCAGTCTAAGGGCCTCTTTGATTCATAGGATACTGAAAACATGGGAATGGGGAAAGTATGATGGCGATGAACCGAGACGAGGAGAACTCTAACTCAGTTAGAGGTTAGAGTTAGATTCTAACCCTGAACTAACTCTAAACCAATGAGGTGTATGGATGGTAGGGTTAGATTGACAATAAATGTTCTTTCTCAATCATTTGACTGCTTTGGACCCTATTTCCTGCCGGATTTGGTGTGGCCGGCTCTTGTGTAGCCTCCTCCCGCTCACAATTGACATAAATGAACCATCTTTACAAATCAAGCATGCAAAACATGATAAATTTTACTTTGTCCATACAAATGAGATATCCCACTTAAACATACAAGTCGTTAATCAAGCTTCACAAAAAAATACACTCCATGAAACAAAGCATGAGCTAACTCATCACGGAAGTCATTCAAGATAGGGAGGGAGCCCGGAGCCCCTCACGCACCCAGGGAGGAGCTCGTCATCGTCGCTCTAGAGGAACGCTCTGTAGAGCCCAAGCCCCGGGAACCCCTACGACGCCGGCGCTTGCGAGTTGAGGTTGACACCGGCATGGGTAGCAGGGCCACTTGCCGACGACTGAGAACGGAATCTTTGGGCCTCTAGAAATAATGCAAGCCTGAAACTGAAATACCTAGAAAGGTGAACTGAATCTTTGGGCCTCTAGAAATAATGCAAGCCTGAAACTGTACCTAGAAAGGTGAACTGATTCTTTGGGCCTCTAGAAATAATGCAGGCCTGAAACTGAAATACCTAGGAAGGTGAACTGAATCTTTGGGCCTCTAGAAAGATTTATTACCTCCTCAAGCAGCATCAAACAATTCCATGCGTGCACCACAAATCTATACCAAGTTTAATCAGGATCTACTTTTCCAAATCAGAATTAGCGCTAGAGCGAGCAAGATCAATTATATGGCTGTGAGAAAGAGAAGGAACGAACAAACTCACCCCTCTCGCGACCTCCCTGGTAGATGCGCCGCCGCCGCGCATGACAGAGGGAGAAAAACGACTGGTGAAGGGGGAGCGGGGCGAGCTTCAAAGGCCGGAGGGAGAGGGTGGCCGGAGGAGGGCGGCGGAGGCCAGAGGGAGAGGGCGGCCGGAGGGGAGAGAGGGCGAGCCGCGGAGCGGTGCTTGGGCGGGCGGCCCGATGGGGAACAGAGAGGAGTCATGCGAGGGGGGGGGGGAGGGAGCGATCTGGTGTGGGCAGGGGAGATTTTTTTTAGTTCTCTTTTAGTGGGCCCGAGGAGAACTAACCCAATTAGAACCTCTCCACCAGGCTAGTTTTTTTAGCTGGGTTAGAGCAAACTAGCTCAAACTAACCCCTCCTGTTTGGATAATTTGAGGCTATTTCAACCCAAACTAGCTCTAACTCGGGGATCCAAACAAAGAGGAGTGGTACTGTACATGCTACAGTCTGGACCGTAGCACATTGTTTTTTATGGCCATATCACCACATTGTTTTCTACTGCTGGTTTACTAGGCTGCCATGGTTCGCACTGCTGGTTCACTGGGCTGCCGTGGTTCGCACTCCTCCGACGTGAGTAGTAGTACTACTAGTAAATACCGCATGATTCTTTGCTCCTTCTTACTACTACGTACTTCGCCGACGTGTGGGAGAGCCAGCATTCGGGTCGACGTGTCATGAAGCAGATTAGAGTGCGGAACGGAAGGGGGGCATCACCCCGGTCGTACCGCCAGTAATTCATGACTATAGTGAGTAGTCATATCACAAGTCTTTCCAGCAGTAACGCGCCATCAAATCGCACAGCCCGACCTTTCCAGTAGTAAGTAAGTTGAATCCGCTACTCCCTCACCCTCCTCGCCTCTCTCTCAAACCGCCTATGCGAAAACTGCTGCGCGTACTGCCCGGGAAAAACCCCGCCCTCAACTTTTAACTACACAAAAATAGTTCGAGCTTGTTCATTCTATATAAATACTAGTACTGCATGTTTATTCACCCGTGGGGTTGTTCAATGAATGGAAGGCCCGGGAGCACAAGTGAACAATACTGCTACTAGTAGTAAGTAGGAGTCGTACAGTTAGTCACCTTAAATAGAGAGTTTATTTTCTTTAATGCCACATACACAAATTGAAACACTTGTTGTGGAGAGAAAAAGATAATCACTCCACTATATATGTACGCAGGGACCTGAGTGCTTGCTTTACTAGTGTTCCTCTCTTCATTCTCTCATCCTCTCCAGATCTAAACAAGATAGCGGTAGCGACATTATCTCTTTGCTCACCGCTGGTCACAGATCCGGCCGGATCCCTTCGGCCGGTGTGTGTAGATGACTAAAATGTGCATCGTTCACGCGGTCATCGCCGACGAGGGAGGAAACCCACAGTTGCCGATGGGGCCCGATCCTCTGCCCGTGTCGTTCTCTCCGACACAGTGCCGGCTTGGGAGGTCCTCCGACCCTTCTTCCTCCCTGACGTATTGTGCGCAGATCGGACCTGCCGCCACCGACACCCCGACGACCCTCAGGTACAAGTTCTTCGAAAGCGGCCTTGCTCTACTACCCCAGCTCCCCACGTGTCTGCATGTGCATCTTTTTCTACTTCCATCAGCTCTTCCAAATCCACCTAATTTTTTTAGTATTATTACAGGTAAAGCTACTTCATGCATTCAAATCTAGGACTTGGTTCAAACAACGAAGAAGTGGGGGAAAGTCGTAGCATGAATATAGGTCTTGATTCAAAGAGGAAATAACAGGGGGAAAGTAGTAGAGACCACATACCCAACCGGTCTCTTGGTTGAAATGGGAAATAATGGGAAAACTCAGTACAAACTGGATAAGGAACAGATCTATTATTGGTTGAAAAAATGATAGAAAGTGGCGGCTGGTGGACAAGTCAACAGAGTATGTCCAGGATTAGATTTGCTGCCCTCACATAGTAAAAGGTATCCAGGATTAGATTTGCTGCCCTCACATAGTAAAAGGTCTCCAGGATTAGATTTGCTGCCCTCACATAGTAAAAGGTCTCCAGGATTAGATTTGCTGCCCTCACAGAGCATGAACAAACTCGGCATCACCACTTTATGCCTCCTTGTAGGTACATTGTGTTGATGCGTCCACTGTCGCATGTCCTTATACCAACCTTTTGTTGTTGTTAATGTAAGGGTGCATGTAAAATGAAGCGATCACACTGTTATCTTAAGGACATGTTGTCGGTGTCAAAACCGGCGGATCTCGGGTAGGGGGTCCCGAACTGTGCGTCTAAGGCAGATGGTAACAGGAGGCGGGGGACACAATGTTTACCCAGGTTCGGGCCCTCTCGATGGAGGTAATACCCTACTTCCTGCTTGATTGATCTTGATGATATGAGTATTACAAGAGTTGATCTACCACGAGATCGTAGAGGCTAAACCCTAGAAGCTAGCCTATGGTATGATTGTTGTTGTCCTACGGACTAAACCCCTCCGGTTTATATAGACACCGGAGGGGGCTAGGGTTACACAGAGTCGGTTACAAGGGAGGAGATCTTCATATCCGTATTGCCAAGCTTGCCTTCCACGCCAAGGAGAGTCCCATCCGGACACGGGTCGAAGTCTTGTATCTTCATAGTCCAACAGTCCGGCAGAAGTTCCGGCTGTCCGAGGACCCCCTAATCCAGGACTCCCTCAGTAGCCCCTGAACCAGGCTTCAATGACGATGAGTCCGGCGCGCAGATTGTCTTCGGCATTGCAAGGCGGGTTCTTCTGCAAATTCTGAATACCTGTTGAGTAGTGTCTGGCTTCCCATAAATGTTGCACTCCTTGGCTTCCGCGCCTAATAATGGCTATCTTCCACGTGTCGAGCGAATGCGAGAAGCCGGGGCATTTTTACATTTGCCACCCTAGCCATGCGAGTAAATCGTCTATTAAAGAGACGGGGATCCTCAGATCCAGATCACACCACCCTCCCACAGCGAGTATCCATTGGAGCGCGCACGGAAAAAATCCATTCCAACATGGCCGGCCGTCGCAGCTCCTCCTCTCGCACCCGTAGCCCTAAGCCCGGCAATTGGAAGAAGTGTTCCATCGCCCACAGCCAATTAGTAGAGTTACAGACCCAGAGATTTCTCCCTCCAGCGTATATGGTCCCCGTTCGAGCTAGGCTCGCCACCTATAATGGCGGGGAGCAAGCGGAGAGCTTTCCCAACCCATCCATGGGGGAGCGGGTATGCCTTGTCCCTTACTTATTAAGAGGGCTTGGATTTCCAATTCATCCATTCCTCCGCGGGCTCCTGGAGTTCTATGGCCTCCAGCTGCATAATTTTACTCCCGCCTCCATATTACACATTGCTGGCTATGTCGCCCTTTGCGAGCTGTTTCTGGGCTGCGAAGCTCATTTCGAGCTATGGAAGAGGCTATTCTACCTCGTACCCCGTACATAGGAGGGGTCAATATACCAAGTGGGCGGAGCCGAAATATGGCGCATCGCCGGGACCAGATACCTGTCCGGTACTCCGAAGAAGACATCTGAGGACTGGCCTTCGGAGTGGTTTTATATGGAGGACGTCCCCCTTCCGGACCCTATTCAGATGGGCCTTCCTGAGTTCGACAACACTCCCCTGAAGAAACGCCGCAGCTGGCGCCCTCGGAGCCCCCGGGAGGAAGATAACGGAGAAGTCCTTTACCTGATGGGCCGGATAAAAATCCTAGCTCAATCAGGACTGACAATAATCGAGGTTATGTCAATATGTATAATGCGGGGGGTGCAGCCACTTCAATACCGGGGACATCCCATGTGGCACTTCAATGGAGAAGACGATGCTACCCGATGCGGTCGTAAGGGGCCGGACTCCGTCGCTGCTCTAGCGAAGATACTGTCCGATTTATATAAGGGGGAGGAAGAGGAGTTCATCCGCATTAAGCCACGAGATGGATTCTCCATGTACAACCCTCCAAGCTGGGTGAGCCGCCACTTTTTACTCCAGACCTTCCCGCATTCTTTGTCATAAATATTTACCTTGCTATTTCATAGCAGGAGCTGCGAAAAGCTGTGAGGGAGGTCCACAGCCCGCCTCCACAACCAGAGGACCCTGACCGGGCCCTCGACCCCGGACTCGAAGAGGATCTGGACATATTTGTGGAGCTGATTGACAGGACGTTCTATCAATTGAGCTGCGATGATGCCATGGTGGCCATCATAGCCGATTATCCTGGACTACTCCCTGCGTCGCATGTAAGTAAAACCGGAGTCCCAACTTCCGAGAAGGATCCCCTTTTTTGCACTTCACCTATTGCACATATATGGTGTCTTACAGGGAAGGCCCTCAGGACGCCATGCCGAACCCGCAGTGACTCACCAACAGGGGGCACCGAAGCCGGGTAGGCTTAAAAGGAAGGCGGTCAGGACTGAGACACCGTTGCAGAGGTATGAAACAGAACCCCGCTCTGCGGTTGTCGTCTTTTAAAATATAATAATGTCCATGTTTCCTAGTAGGAAAAACACTCGCCAGACTATATCCGGAAAGGCTGCCGGTCACGCCTCCACCAGTCGGACTCTAGAGCCGGACATAGAGGCGGACGCTAACATGGGGCGAATGCCGGATGTTCCTCCTACAGAGGATGCAGATAGGCTATCCGCTACAAATTCCGAAGTGGAGAGCGCTATGAATCACAGGCGTCGCCGGGCCGTACTCCGTGATGCTTGTTTCTCCCAAGAGGCGTTCGATGCCTTCAACTCACGAGACGCGTACACCCGAGCTGCTCAAAATGGTCTTGCCAGAGCCACGGACCAGTATGTAAAGGATATACGGGTAAGAAAATCTTATAATTATATATATATCAGTAGCCCCTGAGACTTGAAACAGTTGACACAACTGATTTAAGGATCATTATTTGTGTAGGTTCTTACAGAGAAGAATACCCAATTGTCTCAAGAGCTGGAAGAGTGCAAAGCCCAGCTACGAGCCGCAGTTGCCGCGCTGAAGGAGTTTGAGAAGGCCCCCTCTGGTAACACTTGTCTCTATTGCAAAGAATGACAGGTACCAGATAGTATGCAGCATGCATGCAAATCTAACAATAGATTCTGCAGATGACTCCGGAGTGAATCCGGAGGTCGTGATAGGGAATGAGCCGCATGCCCAACGACAGCAAAAGGCTGGTGAGCGCGTGCTTAAAAAGGTTAGGCGGGAGAAAAACAATCTCCAAGATGCCAATATCCAGCTGGGCGTGGAACGGAAAGATATTCGGGCCCAGCTTGCTGACTCCGTAAAGGAGAATAAGAGGCTTCAACGCGGCATTTTCAGTAAGTGCTTGAAAGAACTTTTAAAGAGTTTGGCGAAGAAACCGGCTAACAGAGTTATATCTGCAGGTATGCTGACGGGTCATCCCGAGGAGGAGATGCCCGGGTCTGCGGGTGATCTTCTGCCAGAGCTCTCACAACTGCACGAACAAGTTCGGCAGGTGATGCAGGGCATTACCCAAGCCTTGTGGCCATCCGTCTCCCTGCCAGGAGGCATGGGGGAGCTTGTAGAGAAGCTCAATGGAGCGCGGCGGCGCTTCCGATTATGGAAGATATCAGCCTGCCGACAAGGTGCGAGGGAAGCCTAGGCCATGGTGAAGACGCGGTATACCAAGGCTGACCCTAACCACATGGCCGAGGTCGGACCTGTGGGGCCTGATGGGAAAGAGATCCCCATCAGTTTGGTGTATGACCAAGTAGAATTAGCCGCAAAGTATTCCCAACAGGATTGTAGGCTAGACAGCCTGTTGGATGGTATAGAAGAAGAATTTAGTCATTCTAAGTGACTGTGTACTTCAAGTGACATGTATTGTCCCTAGCCGGATTGTAAATCATTTGTCATGGCGGACCTTTTCGCTTCAACCTTTGGACCCGACAGTCCGGAGTGTATCCGAATACCCGCTCAGTTATGTAAAAACAGGGGTATGCGTGGAAACCAGGCGTAGGGGTCATAAGTGCTTGAACAGACAAGTACCCAACTAGCTATGTTATATTACATGGGTAGTAAGAAACATCTTCCAGGGAGAACAGTTCTGTTAAGGGTTCCTTTCCTTGGGTACGCATGCCCTAATGTGCATGTCCGAACTGCGAAAAGAGACGTAGGCTATAATCATCTGGGGGCATGTATTAAAATGAATAAAAGTCATCTTTTGTTCACCGACCGAGTATTCCCTTAAGAACGCTAGCTTTCGGCTTCACCCAGCCTGAGGTACACATCCGGCTGACCCGGCAGTAACAATCGTAGAGGTGCTCCCCTTATGCCCTAGCCGAATTAACGGGAACGTAGGGCATAAACACAAGAGCCACGCAACCCAGCTTGGCCAAAACTTAAGTCATATCGATGCATATAATGGCGAAAAAAGGTACATGTGGAAGAATAACACATGTGTGGGGTGTCGTGGTTCTAGGTCTGACAGTAGAATGGGGGGTAGGTATGTAGAGGCAAGATCTTAACTATGGAGAAGTTGTACGCACGAGTTTTATGAGTTCAGGCCCTTCTTAGAGGAAGTAACAGCCCTACGTCTCGGTGCTCGGAGGCGGTCGACTATATTATATGCGTGTGTGTTACAGGGGGTGCGAACCCTTGTCACTGAGGAGGGGGTGGCTTATATAGAGTTCGCCAGACCCCTCCGGCCCTCAATTACACAGGGTTTAAGGTACATTAAGACAGGGCGTTACTGGTAACACTAGTAATAAAGTGACATAATGACCATTAAAGCTATGACGTAATGACCGACCGTTGCAGTATGGGGTGGCTTTAGACCTTCTGCCGGTCGAGTGACAGTCATGGTCGAGTGACTTCAAGTCTTCCGAGTGGAACGCTTCATGGTCGAGTGGATGATGATTCTTCTTCGAATGCTTCTGGTTTTAGGGTGATGGCCTTGGGGAGGGTATCTTGGACAGGCCCATGACCCTGCCCTAGGTACATAGCTTCATCATTAGCCCCCGAATGGATCAGGGTTTGAGTGGAGAAGGAGTTGAAAATACTCCCGACTCAGTATTCGCGCTCAGGAAGCGCCTTGTTAGGTTTAGAGAACAACATGATGACTTCAACTTCTTTTTCACTCGCCTTGGTCCATTCTTGATTTTGTCGAGTGAAATTTTGCTGAAAAGCCTTGAGTGTTGATGTGGAGAAAATCTTTTGCCTGTCAGGTTGCTGTGCTACTTGCGGATCTTTCGGGATTCGAATTTGGGGAAGCGCGCGGGACGGGAAAGGCCGTAGTAATCGGGACGGTTTAGGCAAGGTTGCCTCGATCTCCGTGCCCCCTCCTTTTTCGCCACGTACTGCGCGCGCGGCTGTTGCGCGATTTGACAGGATAATCTGGACCCACAAGTCAACCACTCGGAACAGAGTCCATATAAAGCACCAGATGGGGGCCTTTGCACAGTGCGCTCCCATTCCTTCCCTTCCTCCTCTTCCTTGCCGTATCTGCTTCCTTCTCGGTGCCGCTACTCCGCCCAAGCTCCGCTCGCCGCAATAGGGAAGGAGAGGACGGTGGCTTTGGAGCGCGCAAAAAAGGCGACGGCGAAGGCGAAGGGGAAGAAATCCAGCCGGGCCGGATCTTCGTCAAGCTCTGGCCTGCCGCGCGGCTGGATCCAGGGCGATTGGATCCGGTCGACGATTCTCCAGGACGACATCGACGATCTGGTCGAGGAGGGGTTGATTCCTCACGGATCTGCATGGCTTCCGGGGAATGAGACCGAGCCTCGTCCGCAGGAGGGTGAGTGAGTCCTCCTCGCCACTCACATTGACCGCGGGTTTTCTTTGCCTCCTCATCCTTTTTTCCGAGCTTTCTTGAACTTCTTTGGAGCACAACTTCACCATTTTCCCCCAACACCATCGTGTATCTCGCTGCTTTCGTGTCTATGTGCGAGAACTTCTTGGGCTGTCGACCGCACTGGGGTCTCTTCAAGCACATTTTCACGTGTCGCTCTCAGTCGGTCAAAAAAGCTAATCCGAGTGACGAGAATACGAAAGTGATCCAGATGTGTGGGGGTCTTGGGATTCAAATGAGGGGTAAGAGTTCTTTCCCAGCCATAATCCTTCCCGAGTCAGTCCGAGGGTGGCAGTCGACCTGGTTCTACTGTTGGGGAACGTAGTAATTTCAAAAAAATTCCTACGCACACGCAAGATCATGGTGATGCATAGCAATGAGAGGGGAGAGTGTTGTCCACGTACCTTCGTAGACCGAAAGCGAAAGCGTTAACACAACGCGGTTGATGTAGTCGTACGTCTTCACGATCCGACCGATCAAGTACCGAACGCACGGCACCTCCGAGTTCAGCACACGTTCAGCTCGATGACGTCCCTCGAACTCCGATCCAGCCGAGTGTTGAGGGAGAGTTTCGTCAGCACGACGGCGTGGTGACGATGATGATGTTCTACCGACGCAGGGCTTCGCCTAAGCACCGGAACGATATTATCGAGGTGTAATATGGTGGAGGGGGGCACCGCACACGGCTAAGAGATCAATGATCAATTGTTGTGTCTGTGGTGCCCCCTTGCCCCCATATATAAAGGAGCAAGGGGGAGGCCGCCGGCCAAGGAGGAGGGCGCGCCAAGGGAGGAGTCCTACTCCACCTTTCCTTGTTGGACTAGGAGAAGGGAAGGGGGAAGGAGAAAGAAGGAAGGGGGCGCCCCCCTTCCCTAGTCCAATTCGGACTAGTACATGGGGAGGGGTGCGGCCACCCTTTGGGGCCTTTCTCTCCTTTCCCGTATGGCCCATTAAGGCCCAATACGAATTCCCGTAACTCTCCGGTACTTCGAAAAATACCCGAATCACTCGGAACCTTTTCGAAGTCCGAATATAGTCGTCCAATATATCGATCTTTACGTCTCGGCCATTTCGAGACTCCTCGTCATGTCCCCGATCTCATCCGGGACTCCGTACTCCTTCGGTACATCAAAACACATAAACTCATAATATAACTGTCATCGTAACGTTAAGCGTGCGGACCCTACGGGTTCGAGAACTATGTAGACATGACCGAGACACCTCTCCGGTCAATACCAATAGCAGAACCTGGATGCTCATATTGGCTCCCACATATTCTACGAAGATCTTTATCGGTCAGACCGCATAACAACATACGTTGTTCCCTTTGTCATCGGTATGTTACTTGCCCGAGATTCGATCGTCGGTATCTCAATACCTAGTTCAATCTCGTTACCGGCAAGTCTCTTTACTCGTTCCGTAATACATCATCCCGCAACTAGCTTATTAGTTGCAATGCTTGCAAGGCTTATAGTGATGTGCATTACCGAGTGGGCCCAGAGATACCTCTCCGACAATCGGAGTGACAAATCCTAATCTCGAAATACGCCAACCCAACAAGTACCTTCGGAGACACCTGTAGAGCACCTCTATAATCACCCAGTTATGTTGTGACGTTTGGTAGCACACAAAGTGTTCCTCCGGTAAACGGGAGTTGCATAATCTCATAGTCATAGGAACATGTATAAGTCATGAAGAAAGCAATAGCAACATACTAAACGATCGAGTGCTAAGCTAACGGAATGGGTCAAGTCAATCACGTCATTCTCCTAATGAGGTGATCCCGTTAATCAAATGACAACTCATGTCTATGGCTAGGAAACATAACCATCTTTGATTAACGAGCTAGTCAAGTAGAGGCATACTAGTGACACTCTGTTTGTCTATGTATTCACACATGTATTATGTTTCCGGTTAATACAATTCTAGCATGAATAATAAACATTTATCATGATATAAGGAAATAAATAATACTTTATTATTGCCTCTAGGGGATATTTCCTTCAGTCTCCCACTTGCACTAGAGTCAATAATCTAGTTCACATCGCCATGTGATTTAACATCAATAGTTCACATCACCATGTGATTAACACCCATAGTTCACATCGTCATGTGACCAACACCCAAAGGGTTTACTATAGTCAGTAATCTAGTTCACATCGCTATGTGATTAACACCCAAAGAGTACTACGGTGTGATCATGTTTTGCTTGTGAGATAATTTTAGTCAACGGGTCTGTCACATTCAGATCCGTAAGTATTTTTGCAAATTTCTATGTCTACAATGCTCTGTACGGAGCTACTCTAGCAAATTGCTCCCACTTTCAATATGTATCTAGACCGAGACTTAGAGTCATCTAGACTAGTGTCAAAACTTGCATCGACGTAACCCTTTACGACGAACCTTTTGTCACTTCCATAATGGAGAAACATATCCTTATTCCACCAAGGATAATTTTGACCGCTGTCCAGTGATCTACTCCTAGATCACTATTGTACTCCCTTGCCAAAATCAGTGTAGGGTATACAATAGATCTGGTACACAGCATGACATACTTTATAGAACCTATGGCCGAGGCATAGGGAATGACTTTCATTCTTTTTCTATCTTCTGCCGTGGTCGGGCTTTGAGTCTTACTCAATTTCACACCATGTAACACAGGCAAGAAACTCTTTCTTTGACTGTTCCATTTTGAACCACTTCAAAATCTTGTTAAGGTATGTACTCATTGAAAAAACTTATCAAGCGTCTTGATCTATCTCTATAGATCTTGATGCTTAATATGTAAGCAGCTTCACCGAGGTCTTTCTTTGAAAAACTCCTTTCAAACACTCCTTTATGTTTTGCAGAATAATTCTACATTATTTCTGATCAACAATATGTCATTCACATATACTTATCAGAAATGTTGTAGTGCTCCCACTCACTTTCTTGTAAATACAGGCTTCACCGCAAGTCTGTATAAAACTATATCCTTTGATCAACTTATCAAAGCGTATATTCCAACTCCGAGATGCTTGCACCAGTCCATAGATGGATCGCTGGGGCTTGCATATTTTGTTAGCACCTTTAGGATTGACAAAACCTTCTGGTTGCATCATATACAACTCTTCTTTAATAAGTCCATTAAGGAATGCAGTTTTGTTTATCCATTTGCCAAATTTCATAAAATGCGGCAATTGCTAACATGATTCGGACAGACTTAAGCATAGATACGAGTGAGAAACTCTCATCGTAGTCAACACCTTGAACTTGTCGAAAACCTTTCGCAACAAGTCGAGCTTTATAGACAGTAACATTACCGTCAGCGTCAGTCTTCTTCTTGAAGATCCATTTATTTTCAATGGCTTGCCGATCATCGGGCAAGTCAACCAAAGTCCATACTTTGTTCTCATACATGGATCCCATCTCGGATTTCATGGCCTCAAGCCATTTTGCGGAATTTGGACTCACCATTGCTTCTTCATAGTTCGTAGGTTCGTCATGGTCTAGTAACATAACCTCCAGAACAGGATTGCCGTACCACTCTGGTGCGGATCTTACTCTGGTTGACCTACGAGGTTCAGTAATAACTTGATCTGAAGTTTCATGATCATCATCATTAACTTCCTCACTAATTGGTATAGGCGTCACAGAAACTGGTTTCTGCGATGAACTACTTTCCAATAAGGGAGCAGGTACAATTACCTCATCAAGTTCTACTTTCCTCCCACTCACTTCTTTCGAGAGAAACTCCTTCTCTAGAAAGGATCCATTCTTAGCAACGAATGTCTTGCCTTCGGATCTGTGATAGAAGGTGTACCCAACTGTCTCCTTTGGGTATCCTATGAAGACACATTTCTCCGATTTGGGTTTGAGCTTATCAGGATGAAACTTTTTCACATAAGCATCGCAACCCCAAACTTTAAGAAACGACAACTTTGGTTTCTTGCCAAACCACAGTTCATAAGATGTCGTCTCAACGGATTTAGATGGTACCCTATTTAACGTGAATGCAGCTGTCTCTAATGCATAACCCCAAAACGATAGTGGTAGATCGGTAAGAGACATCATATATCGCACCATATCTAATAAAGTACGGTTACGATGTTCGGACACACCATTACACCGTGGTGTTCCAGGTGGCGTGAGTAGTGAAACTATTTCACATTGTTTTAACTGAAGGCCAAACTCGTAACTCAAATACTCTTCTCCACGATCAGATCGTAGAAACTTTATTTTCTTGTTACGATGATTTTCCGCTTCACTCTGAAATTATATGAACTTTTCAAATGTTTCAGACTTCTGTTTCATTAAGTAGATATACCCATATCTGCTCAAATCATCTGTGAAGGTCAGAAAATAATGATACCTGCTACGAGCCTCAATATTCATCGGACCACATACATCTGTATGTATGATTTCCAACAAATCTGTTGCTCTCTCCATAGTTCCGGAGAACGGCGTTTTAGTCATCTTGCCCATGAGGCACGGTTCGCAAGCATCAAGTGATTCAATCAAGATCCAATCCATCAGTATGGAGTTTCTTCATGCGCTTTACACCAATATGACCTAAACGGCAGTGCCACAAATAAGTTGCACTATCATTATTAACTTTGCATCTTTTGGCTTCATTATTATGAATATGTGTATCACTACGATCGAGATCCAACAAACCATTTTATTGGGTGTATGACCATAGAAGGTTTTATTCATGTAAACAGAACAACAATTATTCTCTAATTTAAATGAATAACCGTATTGCAACAAACATGATCAAATCATATTCATGCTCAACGCAAACACCAAATAACACTTATTTAGTTTCAACACTAATCCCGAAAGTATAGGGAGTGTGCGATGATGATCATATCAATCTTGGAACTACTTCCAACACACATCGTCACCTCGCCTTTTACTAGTCTCTCTTTATTCTGCAACTCCCGTTTCGAGTTACTACTCTTAGCAACTGAACCAGTATCAAATACCGAGGGGTTGCTATAAACACTAGTAAAGTACACATCAATAACATGTATATCCAATATACCTTTGTTCACTTTGCCATCCTTCTTATCCACCAAATAGTTGGGGTAGTTCCGCTTCCAGTGACCAGTCCCTTTGCAGTAGAAGCACTTAGTCTCAGGCTTAGGACCAGACTTAGGCTTCTTCACTTGAGCAGCAACTTGCTTGCCGTTCTTCTTGAAGTTCCCCTTCTTCCCTTTGCCCTTTTCTTGAAACTAGTGGTCTCGTCAACCATCAACACTTGATGTTTTTCTTGATTTCTACCTTCGTCGATTTCAGCATCACGAAGAGCTCGGGAATTACTTTCGTCATCCCTTGCATACTATAGTTCATCACGAAGTTCTACTAACTTGGTGATGGTGACTAGAGAATTCTGTCAATCACTATTTTATCTGGAAGATTAACTCCCACTTGATTCAAGCGATTGTAGTACCCAGACAATCTGAGCACATGCTCACTGCTTGAGCTATTCTCCTCCATCTTTTAGCTATAGAACTTGTTGGAGACTTCATATCTCTCAACTCGGGTATTTGCTTGAAATATTAACTTCAACTCCTGGAACATCTCATATGGTCCATGACGTTCAAAACGTCTTTGAAGTCCCGATTCTAAGCCGTTAAGCATGGTGCACTAAACTATCAAGTAGTCATCATATTGAGCTAGCCAAACGTTCATAACGTCTGCATCTGCTCCTGCAATAGGTCTGTCACCTAGCGGTGCATCAAGGACATAATTTTTCTGTGCAGCAATGAGGATAATCCTCAGATCACGGATCCAATCCGCATCATTGCTACTAACTCTTTCAACATAATTTTTCTCTAGAACATATCAAAATAAACACAGGGAAGCAACAACGCGAGCTATTGATCTACAACATAATTTGCAAAATACTATCAGGACTAAGTTCATGATAAATTTAAGTTCAATTAATCATATTACTTAAGAACTCCCACTTAGATAGACATCCCTCTAATCCTCTAAGTGATCACGTGATCCATATCAACTAAACCATGTCTGATCATCACGTGAGATGGAGTAGTTTCAATGGTGAACATCACTATGTTGATCATATCTACTATATGATTCACGCTCGACCTTTCGGTCTCCGTGTTCCGAGGCCATATCTGCATATGCTAGGCTCGTCAAGTTTAACCTGAGTATTCTGCGTGTGCAACTGTTTTGCACCCGTTGTATTTGAACGTAGAGCCTATCACACCCGATCATCACGTGGTGTCTCAGCACGAAGAACTTTCGCAACGGTGCATACTCAGGAAGAACACTTTTATCTTGAAATTTTAGTGAGAGATCATCTTATAATGATACCGTCAATCAAAGCAAGATAAGATGCATAAAAGATAAACATCACATGCAATCAATATAAGTGATATGATATGGCCATCATCATCTTGTGCTTGTGATCTCCATCTCCGAAGCACCGTCATGATCACCATCGTCACCGGCGCGACAACTTGATCTCCATCGTAGCATCGTTGTCGTCTCGCCAACTATTGCTTTTACGACTATCGCTACCGCTTAGTGATAAAGTAAAATAATTACATGGCGATTGCATTTCATACAATAAAGCGACAACCATATGGCTCCTGCCAGTTGCCGATAACTCGGTTACAAAACATGATCATCTCATACAATAAAATATAGCATCATGTCTTGACCATATCACATCACAACATGCCCTGCAAAAACAAGTTAGACAACCTCTACTTTGTTGTTGCAAGTTTTACGTGGCTGCTACGGGCTTAGCAAGAACCGTTCTTACCTACGCATCAAAACCACAACGATAGTTTGTCAACTTGGTGCTGTTTTAACCTTCGCAAGGACCGGGCGTAGCCACACTCGGTTCGACTAAAGTGAGAGAGACAGACACCCACCAGTCACCTTTAAGCAATGTGTGCTCACAACGGTGAAACCAGTCTCGCGTAAGCGTACGCGTAATGTCGGTCCGGGCCGCTTCATCTCACAATACCGCTGAACCAAAGTATGACATGCTGGTAAGCAGTATGACTTATATCGCCCACAACTCACTTGTGTTCTACTCGTGCATAGCATCAACGCATAAAACCAGGCTCGGATGCCACTGTTGGGGAACGTAGTAATTTCAAAAAATTTCCTACGCACACGCAAGATCATGGTGATGCATAGCAATGAGAGGGGAGAGTGTTGTCCACGTACCCTCGTAGACCGAAAGCGGAAGCGTTAACACAACGCGGTTGATGTAGTCGTACGTCTTCACGATCCGACCGATCAAGTACCGAACGCACGGCACCTCCGAGTTCAGCACACGTTCAGCTCGATGACGTCCCTCGAACTCCGATCTAGCCGAGTGTTGAGGGAGAGTTTCGTCAGCACGACGGCGTGGTGACGATGATGATGTTCTACCGACGCAGGGCTTCGCCTAAGCACCGCAACGATATTACCGAGGTGTAATATGATGGAGGGGGCACCGCACACGGCTAAGAGATCAATGATCAATTGTTGTGTCTGGGGTGCCCCTTGCCCCCGTATATAAAGGAGCAAGGGGGAGGCCGCCGGCCAAGGAGGAGGGCGCGCCAAGGGGGGAGTCCTACTCCCACCGGGAGTAGGACTCCTCCTTTCCTTGTTGAAATAGGAGAAGGGAAGGGGGAAGGAGAAAGAAGGAAGGGGGCGCCCCCCTTCCCTAGTCCAATTCGGACTAGTACATGGGGAGGGGTGCGGCCACCCTTTGGGGCCTTTCTCTCCTTTCCCGTATGGCCCATTAAGGCCCAATACGAATTCCCGTAACTCTTCGGTACTCCGAAAAATACCCGAATCACTCGGAACCTTTCCGAAGTCCGAATATAGTCGTCCAATATATCGATTTTTACGTCTCGGCCATTTCGAGACTCCTCGTCATGTCCCCGATCTCATCCGGGACTCCGGACTCCTTCGGTACATCAAAACACATAAACTCATAATATAACCGTCATCGTAACGTTAAGCGTGCGGACCTTGCGGGTTCGAGAACTATGTAGACATGACCGAGACACCTCTCCGATCAATAACCAATAGCGGAACCTGGATGCTCATATTGGCTCCCACATATTCTACGAAGATCTTTATCGGTCAGACCGCATAACAACATACGTTGTTCCCTTTGTCATCGGTATGTTACTTGCCCGAGATTCGATCGTCGGTATCTCAATACCTAGTTCAATCTCGTTACCGGCAAGTCTCTTTACTCGTTCCGTAATACATCATCCCGCAACTAGCTTATTAGTTGCAATGCTTGCAAGGCTTATAGTGACGTGCATTACCGAGTGGGCCTAGAGATACCTCTCCGACAATCGGAGTGACAAATCCTAATCTCGAAATACGCCAACCCAACAAGTACCTTCGAAGACACCTGTAGAGCACCTTTATAATCACCCAGTTACGTTGTGACGTTTGGTAGCACACAAAGTGTTCCTCCGGTAAACGGGAGTTGCATAATCTCATAGTCATAGGAACATGTATAAGTCATGAAGAAAGCAATAGCAACATACTAAACGATCGAGTGCTAAGCTAACGGAATGGGTCAAGTCAATCACGTCATTCTCCTAATGAGGTGATCCCGTTAATCAAATGACAACTCATGTCTATGGCTAGGAAACATAACCATCTTTGATTAACGAGCTAGTCAAGTAGAGGCATACTAGTGACACTCTGTTTGTCTATGTATTCACACATGTATTATGTTTCCGGTTAATACAATTCTAGCATGAATAATAAACATTTATCATGATATAAGGAAATAAATAATACTTTATTATTGCCTCTAGGGCATATTTCCTTCATCTACTGCAAAGACCAGCCGACTCCGGGTCAGTCGACTGGGCTTCCACCCTTTTCCATGGCCCGAGTAGAAAAACCTTCTGCCTTGAAAGTGACCCCGGGGGAGAAAGCGGAGGTGCAGGTGCTGGTTGAGCGAGTGGTCCAGCTCATCCATGACGGCGTGACTGGCATGGATCTGTTGGAAGTCTTCCTCAGACGACGCATTCAGCCGCTTCAAGCTCGTGACCATCCGATGTGGATGTATTCGGGCATTGACGATTCCACTCGGATCCACCCAGAAGAGGTTGACGATGATATGGTGGAGAAGTGGCTGAAGGGCATCACCGGCAACAAGGACAACCCCAGGGGTCCAGGAGAATCCCTCAGCTCGACAATTCGTACGATACAGACAAGGTCCAATTCTGAATCGCCGAGTGTTATCTTGATTTACCATGAAATTGCTTTTTGTCGATTGACTGATATTTGTTTTACTTGTTGTTCTCCAGACCTTCACTGAAATGTACTCGATGCCCAATGGAGAATAGGAACAGGACCCTGAAGGGGAGGCGAGTGCGGACGAGAGCGGTGAATGTCATTCTCACGGAGGAGGGGACGAGGAGAGCGACGACTCAAGTGATGATGAGGAAGTCGACTCGCCTCCTGACAACGAAAGGCGATCCAAGCACTCTCATGATCCAGTGAGTATTCGTGGCAAAGCGACTGGGTCGACTGGGCAAACTTCCAAGCGTCTTCGGACGTCTTCTCCGCCGACTGAGAAGGCCCCGAAGCAAACCAAAGTTGAGGCACCAAAGTCTCGGAAGACTCTGCCCCGAATCAAAATCGACATCCCTGTTGCTTCTGCGTGAGTGTTCTGTCTTTGCTGGAGATTTGTGCTATTCATCATTTCCTTGATTTGATCAAATGAATCTTGAACCCAACAGTGATGCTACCTCTGGAACTTCTGCTTACAAGAATGAGGACGAGGAGATGGAAGATGCGGTTACTTCAACCCCAGGTTTGATCTTTGTAATTTTGTCTCTGTTTTGTTGACTGAACTGCAGTTGACTGATTTCCGACGACTACGCTTTTGCAGCTCCTCCCAATGTTATTACTCTTCCAGATGACGATGAGGACGTGCCGCCGAGGCCTTCAGTAAGAAGGAACAGGAAGACGTCGATTGGAAAGATGCCTCAGTCGATGCCGGTGGTGGAACCAGTGGTCCAGGAGGGTGGTGACGTCAATCGGACTTCCATCACCTTCGCCATGCCATTGTCGAGTGCTCAGCCCTCAGCGTCGACTGCACAAGCCTCAGTCGATCCTGCTTCGCTCTTCGATGTGCATCATGTCCTAGAAGACCAAGTGGGCGCCACCAAGGAGGCCATACGTCAAGCGGGCATTATGATGGAGCAACTGAAGGTGGTTCGAGATGCCAGCCAAGCTGCCTACAATGCCAGCTCAGCTCTCCAAAGCAACGTCCAGGTCGGTTGATTATCGACTGCTCTCTTAGCTTGTCGCTTGTTCTGTTAGGATATGGTACCTGAAAACTTCTTTGGAAACGTCTTTTCGTCAGTCTGCTTTTGTGTTTGTACACCCACTGCGTGTTTGAATTTGCTGTGAATAGTCTTGTTTCTTGGGTCGACTAATCTTGTGTCGACTGAGTCTTCGAACCAGTGGGGGCACACTGAGTGCACCACTTGGTGTAGTCCCCGAGACCGTAGTCGACTGCTGGCAGTCGGTTATGGTCTGAGAGTTGAAATTTTCTCACTCATCCTGGACGGACCACGTCGAGTGGAAACTGAACCTGTGGGGGCACGCTTAGTGCACCCACTGGGTGTAGTCCCCGAGACCGTAGTCGACTACTGGTAGTCGGTTACGGTCTGAGAAATACTTTCCCTCTTTTTTTTACTCGTCTTGGACGGACCATGTCGAGTGGAAACTGAACCAGTGGGGGCATGCTGAGTGCACCCACTGGGTGTAGTCCCCAAGACTACTGTTGGATGTTTGATTCAGCAGTAGTCTTAGAGTTTGTTGAATTTCGATCCTTTCACCCACTGACTAACTGCCCTTTGATTGCAGAAATCTTGTGACCTTGGAGCTCATTTCGCTGACCTAGAGCAGAAGCAGATTCAGCTAAATCTCGATCTGGAGCTGGCCAAGAAGGACTTGCAAAAGGCCTAGGATGAAGCTATTGGTAAGAGGAATTCGTTCGATTGTCTTGTTTCTGATCCAGGTGGCATTTGTTTTTTCCTCCGAGCTTATCATTGTTTCTTTCAGAGAAAATGAACCAGGCTCTGGCAAAGACGGATCTTGACCTAGCAGCTGCGCAGAAAACAGCTGACGAGAAAACTGCACTCGCCGACCAGAAGCTGGCTCAGTCGACAAACTGGAGGAAGAGAATACCAAGCTGAAGACTGCTTTGAATGAAGCCAACAGGGAGGTGACTCGTCTGAAGAAGGACAAGATATCCTTGAACGACAAGTTTGAAGAAACCGCCCGCAAGAGGAATGACTTGGAAAAATATCTGGGAGATCTTGCTAAGAAGCTGTTCGTCATGCTTGAAGGTATTTTCTTCCTTCCAATTGACTTGTTGCTGTCGATTCGATGTACAATCATTGACTTGTCTTTGAATTGTGCATGCAGAACTTTGTGAGAACTTTGAAGAAGAGACTGTGCGTGTTGAGACAAGCTTGGACCCCATCAACTCTCCAGTGAAGGATGAAGCTGCCATGAACGTGCTCCGACTGGAATCCCGCGTCGTTGGTGTCGTCGACTATCTTGCTCGCTTGAAGGTTGCGGTGTCAAGGATCGACATAGCACTCCGGCCAAGGGCGACTCTTCCGAATGACCTCGAGTCTTTGATGACTCGACTTAATGAAATCCCGAGCCGTGTGCAAGATTGGAAGAAGTCTTCTGCGCGGTGCGGCGCCGATGTGGCTCTGTCTCTGGTACGCGTCCATTGCAAGGAGGCGCGAGAAGACAAGCTAGCAGCAATCAAGGTCGCAAACACCAAAAGGCATGACTTCCAGTCCTTCATGGAGACCTTGATCACCGCTGCCACTCGGATTGCTGACGGAATTGACCTGGCCGAGTTCATTGATCCTGCTAGTCCACCTCCTGCGGAATGAACAAACTTTATGCCTCACTTTAAATTTGCCCCGGAATGCGAGTGATTTTGTAATCGTTAAACTCCTTCGGGTTTGAAGCCCGAGTACTTCGATCCGTGGTCCGGAACTTTAGGGTTTATCCGAACTTGGTTTATCTCTGAGTATGCTCGTGTTTGCCGTCGAGTGAATCTCGTTCTTCATTTGGAATAATCTTTGTGCTTGAAATGCAGCTTTGAGGAGGAGGTAATCGACTGGTACTTGTGGCGAAGCTCCAAAGGAAAAGGTTGCAGTCGACCTGCACCTCGTCGTCCTTGCGGATAGGGACGGAGCGCACGTTGTACTTGTGGCGTAGCTGCGAAGGAGAAGGTTGCAGTCGACCTGCACCTCGTCGTCCTTGCGGATAGGGACGGAGCGCACGTTGTACTTGTGGCGTAGCTCCGAAGGAGAAGGTTGCAGTCGACCTGCACCTCGTCGTCCTTGCGGATAGGGATGGAGCGCACGTTGTACTTGTGGTGTA